>NW_025343665.1:0-1436 GCF_016433145.1 Gracilinanus agilis
CATATATACATACATATATATATATGTATATATATATAAAATGTACAAATGGCAATTAGATTGCTTTCCAACTCTGAAATGCTACAATTCTGTGGGAAGTCATGTTGGATTTTGGCTTCATCATATCTCTTCTGAATACCTAGCAGCAAGATTGAGAGCAGAGGTGCTTAAAGAAAGGTAGAGAAAATATCTGAGTAGTCTGCAGTGTTTAAAAAGACTAAGAGGACCCTCTGGAGATCCCATCATATTTGGTGACTTGAAAATGAGTCATCAAAAGGTAATGAATGTGATGTGATTGCCAAGGCTGCCCCAGAAGTAGATGCTGACAGAGTTGAGCAGTGCTTGGGAGACCAATGAAGGTGAAATCTCCCCACAGGCCATTCATCATTAGCCAATGGCCTGGAAGATTCTAGTTTTAATCCAAATGAGTAAGTCTTCCCAAACACTATAAATGTGACCACTGCAGGAGTGTGTACATTACCTGGAAACTGAAAGGGATGTCAGTCACTTCCTCATGAGTAAGATGTAGCCGGAAAAACCTTGTTGTTGTGACATGTCAAGATTAGGTGAACAACCTGCCAAGCATGGCTTATAGGACAAGCCATTCAGACTACACATTCCTCAACCCTGACACAGAGTCTGTTTGCAAGCTGAACAGCAGAGAAGTCTACTGAGAAAATTCAATTTGGGGTTCAAGTTCTCCAAGTTAGCCCAGAGGCTAAAGGTGACACTCTTGGGCGCTGTTCTATGTTCCGGTTTTTACTTACTCACCAACTCAGCATCCTCATAAATGAAAGCCTTATCATATGCTTTTTTAAAATTACATTTTATAAATGATAGAATATCAGCTGAGAGATCACTTTCCTTTTGTGGAGATTAGCAAATTGAATGACAATTAATGAATGTTCTCAAAAGAGTATATGTATAGAGAAAAAATAGGTTATCTTCAATAAAAATGTCCTTTTATCCAAGCATTTCCAGACTCAAATGGGAACTAACAAAATGGTTCAAATTTAATAACACTTTAAAAATAGTCATTAATTAGCTTAATGATGATGATGATGATGATGATGATAGGGTAATTTGTAGAATTTCTAGGAAAGGATCCATTTTAAATCTTCAGTTATAAAAACTTCATGCCAGGCTTTTTAAAAAGAGTTTTCTGTTTCTGGAACAAAATTTAATGAATATTATTCCTGGAATAACTTCTGCTTTCCTAACCCTTTTTCTGCCTTTTGACATCTTTGACATTCCAATCCATTTAAATGGAACCTCTTAAATGCAGTCTTGTTTGATCCCCTCCAATAGGAAGTGCTATCTCAATTGATATCCCTCCCATTTTATACTCCAGAGAGAGAGAGAGAACAAAAGAGATAGAAAGTGAAAGAGAGAGAGGAAGAGAGAGCAAGAGAGGAGGAGGAGGAGGAGGGGAGAGA
>NW_025343666.1:0-9566 GCF_016433145.1 Gracilinanus agilis
AGAGAGAGAGAGAGAGAGAGAGAGAGAGAGAGAGAGAGAGAGAATAGCACAAAGGAAACAAAAAAGGAAAAAGGAAAAGCAGCCAGGCTAATGTATATGTCTAGGTATTTATGAGTGTGTATACATAGATATGCACATACAAACACTACTACCACCTTCCTTTTTCCCTGTGAAAATTCCTCTCCCTGTGGTAATGAGACATTTTTTGTATATAATTGATATTTTAATTATAAATGAACAGCACTATCATTTTTTATTAAATCAGAGTTAACATAAAAATTCTACAAGGATACGTTTAGGTGTCCTTGTTCAAGATATTTTAAATACTTGAGAATAATAAAATTCAACTTCTTTTAAAATATGTAATGAATTTAGACTGTCTTTCCCCATACTATTCTGATCTCATAAGCTTTTATTATCTAGTAGTTAAGCTATTCTCCATAATATGTGGCGACAAATCAATCTCAGGTACTATCTCAGATGAGTAAAATTTGCAGTGCTCACTGGAGATATGATTGGCTGAGTGAGTTATAAAGAGTTTACTTGGCTGAGTTTCTGCAGTTCTCTATGAGATTCAAATTTGCACTGAAGTCACCAAATAGTACAAGAATTTATACAGGTGATAATAAAAACTATGTAAAAGGTTATAATAAGCAAAATTATGTCAGCAGGTCAATCATATATTTCAGCTCAGTAGAACCTGAAACCACACACACACACACACACACACACACACACACACACACACACACACACACACACACACCTGAGAATGTTAGCTACATAAATTGAGAGATGGGACAGCTGGGTAGCTCAGTAGATTGAGAGCCAGGCTAAAAGACAGGATGTGCTGATTCAAATCTAACCTCAGACACTTCCTAGCTGTGTGACCCTGTGCAAGTCACTTGACCACCATTGCCTAGCCCTTACCACTCTTATGTCTTAGAAACAATATACAGTATTGATTCTAAGATGGAAGGTAAGGGTTTAAAAAAATTAAAATATATTCAAAAAAGAATTGAGAGAGATTATGAGGTCATGAAATAATGCTATAGTGATTAAGGGGCCTCTCAATATGCATCATATTCTGAGGTAGAAATTTATGCCTATTATAGATGAAAATATTCATCTATAAAGACAGAAATTAAAGTGTTTGATTAGTTGTGTTATATATCAGGAATTCATACAATCTCAGAATTTTAGAGACCTAAGTGATCTCAGAGATCACCTAATTTAGCCTACCTCTCCATGCAAGAATTCCTCTGCCCTTGAAAGTTTGTCAAGACCTTTCTTCAATGGTAATGGGGAATTAAATATCTCACATGATAGCATATTCCAATTTTAGACAACATTAATTACTTAAAATGTGTTTCCCCTTAAATCTTTCATATGGCCTCTATTTAATTTCTACCCTTTGGACTCATTCATGCTTTCTAGAGTATGAACTCTGATCTTTCTTTAATATGATAGATTCAATATTACAAAACAGCTATCATGTCCACATTTAGTCTGCAATTCTAACAGGTCTAACATATCAGGCATATCTTCTAGACCTATCACCATAATGATGATTCTTTCTTTGGATTTTTTTTTACAATTTGTGGGGGTCTTTTTAAAAATCTAGGGCACATGGGGCAGCTGGGTAGTTCAGTGGATTGAGAGCCAGGCCTAGAGACAGGAGGTCCTAGGTTCAAATCTGGCCTCAGACACTTCCCAGCTGTGTGACCCTGGGCAAGTCACTTGACCCCCATTGCCTACCCTTACCACTCTTCCACCTATGAGACAATACACAGAAGTTAAGGGTTTAAAATTAAAAAAAAATCTAGGGCACATGCACTCTTTGTGATGGTAAAAATTGGAAATGAGGGGGTGTCCATTGATTGGGGAATGGTTGTACAAATTTTGGTATATGATGGAGATGGAATACTATTGTACTGTAAGGATTAATGATCTGGAGGCTTTCCATATAAACTGGTAGTACCTCAATGAACTGATGCAAAGGAAAGGAGCAGAACAAGAGGAACTTTGTAAACAGAAAGTAAAACATTGTGGAAAAATTCAATGTGATAGATCTTGCTACTAGTAGCAATGCAACAAACCAGGACACTCCTGAAGGACTTATGTAAAATGATATCCTCATTGAGAAAAAGAACTATGGGAGTAGAAATGCCATAGCAAAACATATGACTTATCACATGTATATATGGGTATGTGAAATGAGGACTAGACTTTAAAAAAATCACCCTAGAGCAAAAATGAATAATATGGAAACAGGCATAAAATGACTATATTTGTACAACCCAGTGGAGTTGCTTCTTGATTCTGGGAGCATGGAGGGAACAGGGGAGGGAAAGAAAATGAATCATGTAAACATGGAATGATATTCTAAAAAAATAAATAAAATTAAAAAAAATAAAACAATAACAACAAAAACCATAGGGTATAGAAATGAGCTAATAATTCAGACCAGATCTCAACACAGGGAGATTCAAAGGAATGTTATCTTGATTATTTTTAACAATGTCCTTCTATTAATGGAACCTAAAATTGCACTGAAGCCCTTCTGCAATATCTCACTTTGCCATGGAAGTGACTATTAATTCTAGAAAGCAATGATACCAGAATTCAAGCAATCACTATTTTTTAAATGCATTTCTTTTAATCAATGAAAACTGGCATTCTCTCATATTCACATCTTTTCATACCACTGAGAAAAAAAACCCATGCTACAAACATATCAAGTATAACAAATCCCTACTTTGGCTATGTCCAAAAATTACATGTTTCAATATATAATCTGAGTCTGCGAGCTTTCTATACAGAAGTGGATAGCATGTTTCAGAGTGAGTCCTCTGAAATACGGTTCAATTATAGACTGATTTGACTTCCCATGTATTTCAAAGTTATTTGTCTTTATAATATCATTGTTTATTGATTACATTTCTCTCCTGGATCTGTTTATATCACTCTGCATAACTTCATGAAAATTTTTCTAGTTTTTTTTGAAGCCATGCCCACATAATTTTTTTACATCACAGCAATATTTGATCACATTAATATGCCATAATTTGTTCAGGTATTCCCCAACTTCTGGACACTACCTCATTTCTTCCCACAACACAAAAAAATTCAGCTATATTTTTGTACAATCAGAGTTAGAGTTTTATTTAGGACTAATACCTCCTTTACTCTACCATTCCCAGATTACCCTCCTCCTCTTTTTTTGGCCTCTGATTCTAAGAGATGTGGGCAATTTTGTTTTAGAATTTCTTGAAATGTGATAATCTAGGATCTTTTCGGGGGGCCTGAGGTGAATGAAGTCATGGTATTCAGGCAGTTCAATGATTCTTAAATTGGGTCTCTTTCCCAGGTTAATTGTTTTCACTATGAAATACCTTACTTTTTATTCTATCAGTCCTTTGACTTTCTTTTAATATTTCCTGTTGTTTCATGGGGTAGTATCTTCTACTTATTCCATAATAATTTTTAGAGTTTTTTCTTCCTTCTACCCCTCTCACTACTTTTCCAATTATTTTCCTCTATATCCTTCTTGGACTAAATGAAAGTTATGATTTTAAAAATCAATTCAAATACTATCCTTTAAGAAATTATTTTGTAATTGGCCCTGAAGTTTTGGAACTAGAAAATAAAGTAGAACTTCATTCATCACAATCTTTAAGAGATCCCAACAGGAAAACTCAAAGTAACAGTATTACCTATGTTTTGCAACTCTCAAGTTAATGAAAAAATTCACAAGTAACTGAAAAGAAACAGTCTAAATATCATGAAGATACAATAAGTGTAATTAAAAATTTAGCAACTTCTATATTAAAAAAAAGAAGGGCATGAGATATAACATTTTGAAGAGCAAAGGAGCTGAATTTAGAAACAAGAATAACCTAACCAGCAAAGTTGAATATCATCCTATGAGAAAAGAAATAATTATTTAATGAAGTAAAAGACTTTCAAATATTCTTGAAGAAAAGTCCAGAACTGAATAGAAAATTTGAACTACAAAATGAGAAGAAATATAAGAAGATAACATGAAATACAAAATTTAAAGTATTTAATAAGGTCAAAATATTTACTTATCATATGGGAAAATGACATTTTGGAACCTTTGAATTGATATCATTAATTAGGTGGTTTGAAGGAGCATTTATAGATAGAAGCTTCAAGATTTAACTTAATATAATATAATCAGTTTGAAAAATAAAATAAAATTGGATGGGGAGGTTTAAATTGAAATAATCATCTTAGAAAAGAGGTGTAAATGAAATGTGACAATGAACAGAAGAAGAGATGAAGGGATTGTAATGCTAATACCTTATCTTATTCTCTTCAGATCTGGGTAAAAGAGGGAATAATTCATACATAAATAAGGGGAGAACTTTTTAAACATATGAGGAATTGAGATTGTGAGAGATAAAGATTGCAAGAGATAATCTTACAGAAGTATATATAGTAAGAAAAAGCAGGGCATAGGAGTAAGATGGGGGGACAATATTAAAGGGGCTATTTATATTAATAAATAAGATAAGAGAGGGATAAGGGAGGTACTCAGAGGAATAAATATATTAACAACTAGGAGAGTAAGGGGAAGAGAAAATAGGGCGAACCTGAAAGGACAAGGGAGGAAAATAGAAGTAGGAATGAAGAAGGGCTGAGGATTAGGGAGAAAGTAGTTAGAGAAATATTTGATTTCTGAGGAAGATTAAGATCAAAAGAGAAAGGAAAAAGCAAAGAAAAATAGAATAGAGGAAAATACCCAGCTAATAATTAAAATTTTGAATCTGAATGGGATTAATTCACCCATAATTCATAAATGAATAGCAGAATGGATTAAAAAATAAAACCCAACAATCTGTCATTTAAAAAAACAGTTAGAAATGTGAGAGACACACATAAAGTAAAAATAGAGAGAAGGTAGAATATATTATAAAATGTAAAATGAATAATTTTGAATACATTAAATTAGTTATTTTCCAAATCAAACTAACATAACCATGATTAAATGGAAAGCAATAAATTAAGAAAAAATAGTGAATAGTTTCTCATTTATATATATATATGATGTATAGAGAATTTAATCAAATATATGAATATGAACCATTCCCCAATTGATATTTGATCAAAAGATATGAACAAACTGTTTTTAGATAAAGAAATCCAAGCCATAATATATAATCTATTAAAAACTGCTCTAAATCATCATTGATTAGAGATATGAAAATCATAACAACTCTGAGATATCATCTCATACCTATCAGATTGGCTATAATGATGAAAGAGCAAAATGACAAATGTTGGAGGGGATGTAGAAAAATAGAGACATTAATACTTTGCTTGTAGAATTGTGAACTGATCCAACTGTTTTGGAGAGCAATCTAGAATTAAACTCATAGGTAATACTACTATAATGTGATGAAGGAAAAGAAACTATATATTCTAAAATATTTATAACAATTATTATAACAATTATTTTCTAGAAACTGAAGGGATGTCCATCAAGGGGAATGGTTGAACAAAATGTGATGTATGCTTGTAATGTAACACTATTGTGCCATAAGAGCTGACAAAAGCCATGATTACAAAAAAATACCTGGAAAGATTCATATGAAGTGGTGCAAAATTAAATGAGTAGATATGGGAGAAAATTGTACAGAGTAACAATAATGTTTGATGATCAAACGTAATTGACCTAACTATTTTCAATAATATAAGAATCCAGGAAAAACCCAATAGACTCACGACTAAAAAGAATACCCTCCACCATAAAAAGAACAGAGTTTCAATGCAGATTGAAATATATCATTATTCATTTTATTTCCTCCATTAATTTTTCTCTTGTGTAAGCAACATATCTTTTGTTTAACAACATATAAAAAGAGTAATATGTATTATATAAAAATATAGGTATAGCATATAATATTACTTTCCTGCATGAGAAGTGGGAGGGCTGGCAGGGAGAGGGAAAAAGAATAATACATAAATTTTTGAACATGGCTAATGTGACAATTTATTTCTCTTAAGCATATTGTAATTTAGTATATATTTATGAAAAATCATTTTGTTATTGTTATGTTACATGAACTATGTAAGGTAAAAATAAATATCTGTTTTTAAAAAGGATATTATAAAAGAAATGAGAGCTATGACCCTCCTTTCCTGGTTTCTGGAGCGACCATGAATAGCTTACACAGTCATATTGAATATGATCCTGTAAGGGGAAAAATGGTTCTACAGTAAATCAGAGTTATTTCAAGTATTCCTAATGAAAAAGATAAGAGCTAAAAGAAACTATGAAATATAGGTACCTAAGTCAAAGGAAAAACAGAAAGTACCTAAAAGTGAACAAAAGGAAATAATTTTATTAGAATAAATGGACAAATTCTAATTGGAATGATAGTAAAAAAAAGTTTAAATCAATACCACAAGAGATCATACAGGTAGAATATCAAGTCAGAAGACCTATAAAGAGTTTTGTAATGTCTTGAAGGTATAAGGGAGGGGAAAGAGAGGGAGGTAAAAGATCCACTGAAGGAGAAAGAGGAGACTACTTGGGAAAAAGAGGTAATTGGGGGAATAAGTAAAAGAAGAAAAAGAGGAACTTGTTAAGACATAATTGGAGTGTGTGAGTAGAACTAAATATAAATATGGAGGATATAGGGGGGGAAATGGGCATCACTTAATCTTCACTTGCATTGAACTGGTCTAAAGAGGGGAGGCAAATACATGTACATATATGTACCAAGAGAATGCTGCATAAATACATTCAATTTAAGAGGGATAAAAATTGGGAAATACTATTATTATACACCAAATAAAAGCTAAGTTAATTACAAGTAAAAATTGACAATAAAATCATCCTAATGAGGACTTCAATTTATTTTCTCTCAGACTTAGATAAATCTACTCAAAAAATAAACAAGAAATAAATTAAGGGCCTGAATAGAATTTTAAGAAAAGTAGATAAGATAGACCTCTGGTGATTATAATAGAACTTGAAAGAAGTATACATATTTCTTTGTTGTGAATATCATCTTCACAAAAATTTACTATGTCATAGGACATGAAAACATTACAACAAATGCAGAAAAGCAGAAATAGCACATCCATTCCTCACTTATCACAAAACAATAAAAAATTAAAAAAAAGTTCAATTATATATGTATTAAAAATCTACTTAAGACCAAAACTAACATATGGGTGGATCAAAGAACTAATGATAGAAAAAATATGTCATCTCAATGAAGATAATAATGAGATCTAAAATTTGGGAGATGTACCCAAAGCAGTCTTTTCTTTCCTTAAGCCTTGCCTTCTGTCCCTGAATTGGTACTAAATAATAAATCCAAGGTAGGAGTAAGGGCTAGGCAATTGGGGTTAAGTTACTTCCATAGGCTTGCTACAGAGCTAGGAAGTGTTAGAGGCCAAATTTGAACTCACAAACTTCCATCTCCAGACCTAGGTCTCCAAGCCTATCTTTGATGGACCAAACTGTCTCAGAAAATAGTTTTTAGTGGAAATTGTATATCTCTAAACATTTTATTAATGAAAAAAGAGAACAATGAATTAAAAATCATAACTAAAAATACTGGAAAACCAATTAAATGTTACAAATGAGAATCATTAAAATACTGGAAAGTCTATAAATTTAAAATGTTTAATTAAATATTAAGGTAGAAATCCTAAAAAATCAAATGAGAGATTCAAAAAAAGTGTGAGAAAAAAATTTGAACTAATAAATAAAAATAGCTTTTTACAAAAAGAAATAAACCAGTAGCTAATATGTTTAAATTAGAAGGAATAGTAAATCCAAATATTCAGCATCAAAACTGAAAAAGAATTCACAACAAAGTAATAAGATAATAGAAAGTACTTCCCTAAACAATATGAGAACAAAGAGACAACATAATTGAAGTTAATATTTATAAGAATATGAAATATGCAAATTAACAAATTAAGAAATAGAAAATTTAAATAACCCACTTCTGGAGAAAGAAATTGAACATGACATAAATGAACTTCCAAAGGAAAAAACTTCAGGATTGATTGGATTCACAAAAGGCCTATCAAACATTCAAAAAACAATTAATTCCAGTATTTTATGAATTGTTTTAAAAAATATCAAGACATAGGAACCAGTCAAATTCCTTCTGTGGCATAGATGTGATCTTGATACAAAAACCAGGAGAATCAATATACAAAAAGAAAACTATCTGTCATAGGTGCAAAAATTATATATAAAATGCTAAGGATAAAATTACATATCACAAAAAGTATAGATAAGAGCAGGTTGATTTTGTTCTAATAAGGTAAGCTTGTTTTGATTTTAGGAAAGCTTTTTACTTAATTTAACAATAGTATTACAAAATAAACAAGTTGTGATAATGTGATCAAAGCCCCCCAGCCCCGAAAAAAAAGATTTTTTAAACATTTATTAATATTCATTTTTAACATGGTTACATGATTCATGCTCCTACTTTCCCCTTCACCCCCCCCACACTCCCCCCACCAATGGCCGACGCACATTTCCACTGGTTTTGTCATGTGTCCTTGATCAAGACCTATTTCCAAATTGTTGGTAGTTGCATTGGTGTGGTAGTTTCGAGTCCACACCCTCAATCATGTCCACCCTGACCCATACATTCAAGCAGTTGCTTTTCTTATGTGTTTCCTCTCCTGCAGTCCTTCCTCTGAATGTGGGTAGCATCTTTACCATAAATCCCTCAGAGCTGTCCTGGGTCATTGCATTGCTGCTGGTACAGAGGTCCATTACATTCTATTTTACCACAGTACATCAGTCTCTTTGTACAATGTTCTTCTGGCTCTGCTCCTTTCGCTCTGCATCAGTTCCCGGAGGTCTCTCCAGTTCGCCTGGAAATTCTCCAGTTTGTTATTCCTTTTAGCATAATAGTATTCCATCACCTGCATATACCACAGTTTGTTCAGCCATTCCCCAATTGAAGGACATACCCTCCTTTTCCAGTTTGTTGCCACCACAAAAAGCGCAGCTATAAATATTTTCGTACAAGTCTGTTTATCTATGATCTCTTTGGGGTACAAACCCAGCAATGGTATGGCTGGATCAAAGGGCAGGCATTCTTTTATAGCCCTTTGAGCATGATTCCAAATTGCCAGCCAGAATGGCTGGATCAGTTCACAACTCCACCAGCAATGCATTAATGTCCCAATTTTGCCACATCCCCTCCAACATTCATTACCCTCCCCTTCTTTCATTTTAGCCAATCTGCTAGGTGTGAGGTGATACCTCAGAGTTGTTTTGATTTGCATTTCTCTAATTATTAGAGATTTGGAACACTTTCTTATGTACTTATTGATACTTTTGATTTCTTTACCTGAAAATTGCCTATTCATGTCTCTTGCTCATTTATCAATTGGGGAATGGCTTGATTTTTTATACAATTGCTTTAACTCTTTGTATATTTGAGTAATTAGCCCCCTGTCCAAGTTTTTCGTTATAAAGATTTTTTCCCAATTTCTTGTTTCCCTCCTGATTTTGACTACATTGTTTTTGTTTGTACAAAAGCTTTTTAGTTTAA
>NW_025343667.1:0-1663 GCF_016433145.1 Gracilinanus agilis
CTTCCTCTGAATGTGGGTAGCGTCTTTACCATAAATCCCTCAGAGCTGTCTTGTGTCATTGCATTGTTGCTAGTAGAGAAGTCCATTACATTCGATTTTACCATAGTATATCAGTCTCTGTGTACAGTGTTCTTCTGGCTCTGCTCCTTTCACTCTGCATCACTTCCTGGAGGTCTCTCCAGTTTGCCTGGAACTCCTCCAGTTTATTATTCCTTTTAGCACAATAGTATTCCATCACCCGCATATACCACAGTTTGTGCAGCCATTCCCCAATTGAAGGACATCCCTTCATTTTCCAGTTTTTTGCCACTACAAAAAGCGCAGCTATAAATATTTTCGTACAAGTCTGTTTATCTACGATCTGTTTGGGGTACAAACCCAACAATGATATAGCTGGATCAAAGGGCAGGCAGTCTTTTATAGCCCTTTGAGCATAGTTCCAGCCAGATTGGTTGGATCACTTCACAACTCCAAAAGCAATGCATTAATGTCCCAATTTTGCCACATCCCCTCCAACATTCATTACTCTCCCCTTCAATCATTTTAGCCAATCTGCTAGGTGTGAGGTGATACCTCAGAGTTGTTTTGATTTGCATTTCTCTAATTATTAGAGATTTAGAACACTTTCTCATGGGCTTATTGATATTTTTGATTTCTTTACCTGAAAATTGCCTATTCATGTCTCTTGCCCATTTTTCAATTGGGAAATGGCTTGATTTTTTATACAATTGATTTAACTCCTTGTATATTTGAGTAATTAGACCCTGTCAGAGTTTGTTGTTATAAAGATTTCTTCCCAATTTGTTGTTTCCCTTCTGATTTTGACTACATTGTTTTTGTACAAAAGCTTTTTAGCTTAATATAATAAAAACCATTTAATTTACATTTTATAATTTTCTCTAACTCTTGCTTGGTTTTAAAATCTTTCCTTTCCCAGAGATCTGACAGGTATACTATTTTGTGTTCACTTAAATTATTTATAGTTTCCCTCTTTATATTCAGGTCATTCACCCATTCTGAATTTATCTTGGTGAAGGGTGTGAGATGTTGATTTAAACCTAATCTCTCCCATATTGTTTTCCAAATTTCCCAGCAGTTTTTGTCAAATAGTGGATTCATGTCCCAAAAGTTGAGCTCTTTCGGTTTATCATACACTGTCTTGCTGACGTCATTGACCCCAAGTCTATTCCACTGATCCTCCCTTCTATCTCTTAGCCAGTACCATATTGTTTTGATGACTGCTGCTTTATAGTATAGTTTAATATCTGGTACTGCTAGGCCCCCTTCCTTCACATTTTTTTTCATTATTTCCCTTGATATTCTTGATCTTTTGTTATTCCAAATGAACTTTGTTATAGTTTTTCCTAATTCAGTAAAGAAGTTTTTTGGTAATTTGATAGGTATGGCACTAAATAGGTAAATTAATTTGGGTAGAATGTTCATTTTTATTATGTTAGCTCATCCTACCCATGAACAATTAATGGTTTTCCAATTGTTGAGATCTAGTTTTATTTTTTTGGTAAGTGTTTTGTAGTTGTTATCGTATAGTAGCTGTGTTTGTTTTGGTAGATAGATTCCCAAGTATTTTATATTGTCTAGGGTGATTTTAAATGGTATTTCTCTTTCTACCTCTTGCTGCTCTAATGTGTTGGAAATATATAGA
>NW_025343668.1:0-4747 GCF_016433145.1 Gracilinanus agilis
ATTTTATATTATATTATAAAATTATAGTATAATTTCTATAGTACAAAAATAATTATAAAATCATTATAAAAATATACTACATATCATAAAAATAATTAACAATTATAATAATGAATTTTTTTTACCTCAGAAGTGGCAATATAGGTCCATTTATTTGTTGGTAATGAGCCATCAACTGCAATTTCTCCAACTTCTAATTCCATTGAAGACTTATTGGCAATGGTAAAGAAAGGAGTCAGAGTAACTATCCTTGTAAGATTAAAACTGCTCATTTTGATGCTAACTCCAACCTGGGGAAGGGAAATAGATTAGTACTTTACTTTCATCATCCTACTTTATAACCAAACATCAATTAAAAAAATCTTTAGAATTCAAATTAAGACTATTTAAAATGTTCATGACCCATTATTATTTTAATGCTGCAAATTTTAAAAAATTTAAGCATTTCTCTAGAATCAATAACATTTCAAAAAAGTCAAAATATTGTCCTTCCAATTTAACACCATTAGAATCAATTTAAAAAGCATTTATAATTTCACTAAAGTATAATTATTAAAATAAATATGCATGTACAGAAGGAAATAATTTTACTTAACTTTTTTATTATTCCTTTACTTAATTTTCAAATACAGAGAACTGTTGACTATTTACAGGAACTATAACATGCAATGATACTGTATTTTTTAAATATGAATTTCAATACAATATAAAAACAGTTGCTAGCATCAACTGATTCATTTTTGTCTATACAGCCAACTTTGAAAATAAATTTAGTTAATATTAAGGACTGAGTTTTCTTTTTCTAATCCCATATTACTGTTAGAAAAAATTCAAGGAATTTCAGACATTAAAAAAAAGATTTCAAAGGAACAAAAGAAATTGAATGATTTCATCACAATACTCTGAAAATTGATCAGTACAGCCAATCATTTAAATATCAGGATGTAGACATGACCCTGGATGGAGGTGATCCACATAAAATACTAGATTTCTGATTCTCTAGATATCAAGTTTGGAAAATATTATCAGGCACAGTTTAGATTACTATAACTGTGGTAAAAATAAACAAAAGGTCAGATTAATGAACAAGCAGCATCTTACCAGATATTCCATATTATTAGCAGGACATTTTACACAGCCATAACTTCCAACTGTATCCAATGAGAAACTATTGGACCAGGTACTAGTTGAAATTCTTAACTGTACCTGTACCAGAGAACATATATCATATTATTTAAAGTCAGCTGACATTGCATCAAATTTCACTGGTGAAATATTATTAAGTATTTCTCCATGTTAACCCAGAATACTGTGAAGCTGTGGACTTAGGCCAAATAAAAAAAAAATAGACGAGTCAAATAAAATTAGGCCATGAGAAATGCTCTAACTTGAACAAATGATTGAAAATCTCTAAACCTCACTTTATTCCTCCATAAATAATACCTAAATACATTATTCATCTTAGAAGGCTGTCTTGAGAATAAAGTCAAAGCATTTTAAAAGTGCTACAAAAGTATACCCAAAGTCTTCTGGATTAGAGAGACCAAAATTGACAAACTGTGAATTGCACAGTGTGGGAGAAAGCTCAGATGCTTTAAGATCCAGCTCCCAAGGAAACCACAATCAGAAGGGAAAGAATCAGAATGTAAGAGATAAGATAAATAGGGAGGAAGGGGAGTAAAATAGTCTAAAAGTGTCAAAGATTTCAGGAAAAAGAAATCTCAAAAATCTTGAAAATAAATGTCAACAGGAAAAGCAGAAGGAAATGTGCATTCCAGATCTAGTAAACAAGTTCAAGCATACATGAATACTGCAAAATAAATGAGAACTATGAGAGTATAATTTAGATCCTACACAGCAATAATAATGAACAGAACAGAAAAACTTGAATCTCTAATGGCAACCCTTATCAAAGAAATAAATAACAAAAGAATAGGAATGCAAATACAAAGAAGTGAAAGGTAATACAGAAAAGAAGCAAAACATTGATCTCAAAATAAGATACATAGAAACAGTCTATGGATTAAAGGTCTCCCAGAAGAACAAAAAACAAAAAACATTAACATCATAGCAAAAGATATAATAGAAAGAACTGACCAGAACTTCTAAATTTAAAAATAAAATCTCAATTGAAAGAATTCACAGATGGCTTCCAGAAAAAATAACCCAAGGTAGAAATCTCCAAGATACCTAGTGATTAAGTTAACAATTTTAATTCAGAAACAAGTTCTGCAGGTCATCAGGAGAAAGACTGTCAAGTATGAAGAAAGGATATTTAAATAATGCAAGACTATTATTCACCCACTAGAAAAAGGTAAAAGGAATGGAATAAAGGGTTCTGAAATGAAGTAGAACTCAGGATGCAGTCCAGTAACCTATTCTGAAAATCTGAGCTAAACCATATAGGACAAAAGATGGATATATAGTAATTAGGAAGAGTTTGAAACATTTTTTAGGAAGAAAAACAGAACTGAGGAGATTATTTGCTTCTTGACAGAACCCCACAAAGCACTACAGCTGAACTGTAAGAGGAGTGAATAAATGCAAACAGCATCAAAAGAGTGACAATAGAAAGACCGAAAATGAGACTTCTTTCTAAAAGAAGAGAAAGAGGTAGAGATAAAGGTGAAAATTTGGTAAAAGCAATAGTAAAAAGGTAGACAAGGGGAATTATAGATAGAACCCAGAGGTATCCCATCTATAGCGAATAATTCTCTTCCGGGATTATATTACAACATCAGAAGGCATATTAAAGGGAGAGGGAGAAGTGAGGGATAGAGTAATGGTAATGTTCCAGGATCAAATTAAGGACTAACAATGAGAGAAGGTGATCTCAGAAAGGGGAAATGAAAGAGGCCTTACTCAAGAGATGGAAAGGGAATACACTGATAAATTTTCCTATAAATAAAAGGATCAGTGCTTGTGGGGGGCCACCTACCATAGGGCAATATCCTCTTTGATATTTGTAATAACTGGCAATGTTCTGAGAGTGAGGCACAGTGGAAAAATGGAATCATATGGTAAAGTCCAAGAAGTCAGAGGGTGAAGGCACCTACAATGGATACTTTGGAAGCTTTGATTATATGAAGAATAGAAAGAAAAGAAAGGGACCAAATGATTATAAGGACCATGAATCAGAGAATGAGGATCTAGACTAAACAGAAAAAAGATGGAGGATGAAGAGAGAAAAAAGAAAAATGATACAAAAAGATTTTAAATTAAAAAACTATGGAACAGAACTAGCTAAAGAAGAGGAATGAAAGAGGGAATCTACTTGTCTGAGAGGAAAAAAGAGGGGAGAAAATATACAACCAGATAAAAGCAGGAGAGAGGAACAAATAAACAAAGTCCTAACCTGAAAAGGTTAATAAACAAAAAGAGGGAATCAGAGAGTTAGAGAATCAGTGGAAATAGGGTCACCTTAAAAAAAGATTAAAGTCCGGCTTCCGGGTTAAGATGGCGGCAGAGTAAGAAGCAGCTCTAAACCTCTCCTGACCGAAACACACAAAACTCCTCAAGGGGACATAAAAACAAGTCCAGACGAACGGAGGAACCCCACAACAGGGCACAGCGTGGAAGGTACGTGGAATCGAGACATTTCCAAGCTAAAAAGGGCTCTCACTCAAGCGCGAGCTGAGCAACCGCCCCACCCCCATCCCCTCCACACTCACCTATAGCTCTGAACCCAGCTAAAAAGAAATAGAGCAAGTTTGGGGCACCCATCGAGTCATCAGCAGCTCCGGGACCTGTTCCTGAGAGCAGCAAGACTTAGGACCCCATTAAGTCAAGAACGCACGCGAAATCTGAGCGCGCGCGCGGGAGCTGACGCTGGGAGCGGAGCGCCGGCTGAGCAGAGGCGTGGGTGCCGGCTGAGCAGAGGCGTGGGTGCCGGCTGAGCACAGGCAAACACAACCAGGAACTAAAGCCTAAGTGGGGAACCAGTGCAGACGAGTATACGACTGTGGAAGTAGCTCCCTGAGACTTGTAAAGAAACCTCCTGCAGAGGTTCAAGCAAGGGAATCCACCAGGGGGCTTGACCTTGGAAAAAACTAGAACTCAGTCCTCAGGAGCCAATAGATCTCAGACAGACACTGAGAGCGAGGATAAACCTGAGAAGCTGCTGGGCTAATGATGGCTAACCAGTTACAGGAAATTCAGAAGAGAAAGAATAATAACAAAAAAAAGAAGTCTTTAACACTCGACAGCTTCTACACAGAGAAAATCCAGACAACCGAGCAAACAGAGGAGGAGAACAAACAACCATCCAGACCCTCCCCAAATAAGGAAAACTCCTCACAACCTATGGAAGAGTTCAAATCTGAGATTTTGAGGAAAATGGAAGAGATCTGGCAAGAAAATAACAGCTTAAAAGGTAGAATCTTGCAACTGGAAAGCGAGGCTCAGAAACCAAATGAACTGATAAGCAAATTGAACACAAGAAATGACCAGATTGAAAAGGAATACCAGAAGATTATGGCCGAAAACAAGAAGATTATGGCCGAAAACCAAAAGATCATGGCCGATTACCAGAAGATTATGGCCGAAAATCAATCCCTAAAGGCTAGAATTGAGCAAGTAGAAACTAATGATCTCTCAAGACAACAAGAACAAATAAAACAAAGCCAAAAGACTGAAAAAATAGAAGGAAACATGAAATATCTCAATGAGAGAGTGACAGACCAAGAAAACCGGTCTAGAAGAGACAATTTGAGAATAATTGGTCTTCCAGAAAAACCAGAAATTAATA
>NW_025343669.1:0-1285 GCF_016433145.1 Gracilinanus agilis
AAATAATGAAATTTTACATGAGTTACATGCTTTTCTTTGCTAACACATGACTTACTCAGGTCAATGTCCACCAGCAGGGTTCAGTTGTTTGATTCAAGTAGGAGATTCAGAAAATTACAGTGGAAAAAAATGAGCAAGAAGTGTCTGCAAATGCATCTTCATCAGTAGCAAAAGAATATCTAGTGTTAAAGGTATTTAAGAAATATTTGAGAATGGACTTGATCTAGACAAATAGTAGCCAGAGGTCTATGTGACATAGAGAAGATCAAAAGTTGAAAGGGACCTTCTAGGCCTTCTACCCCATCATACTCATTTCACAGATGTGGAAATGGAGAAATAAATGTAAATGACTTGTTCAGTGTTATATAGATAGTAAAGACTGGAGCCAGTATTGAAACCCAGGTCTTTAAACTGAGTTTTGATTTCTTTCAACTTTTCTAAAGGTGTTTTTGTTTTCTTTTGTTTTATGCTAATGATTTTCTGGATGAACATCTTTCATTGGTGCTAGGGAATTTCAAGTTTGAGCAAAAGTTTTATAATGCCCCATTCATCCACACAGCACTGAATGACTAAGAAATTCTGTTAAATACATTGAAAATGTTAATTATGCCATGGTGTAGGAAGCATTTAAAACAGAAAAATACAATGGTATTTTGACAAACAAGTTTAATTCTTTCTGTGGCCAAGCTCATAATTCAATTTGCTCATGTGTTCCCATTTAAATTAATGGAAATGCAATTAATATACTCCAACCCCCTCAAAAGTATGCATTTTTTAAACATTTACTAATAATCATTTTTAACATGGTTACATGATTTATGCTCCTACTTTCCCCTTCACCCCCCGCATTGCCCCCACCCATGGCCGATGCACATTTCCACTGGTTTTGTCATGTGTCCTTGATCAAGACCTATTTCCAAATTGTTGGTGGTTGCATTGGTGTGGTAATTTTGAGTCCACATCCCCAATCATGTCCACCCCGACCCATATGTTCAAGCAGTTGCTTTTCTTATGTGTTTCCTCTCCTGCAGTCCTTCCTCTGAATGTGGGTAGTTTTCTTTACCATAAATCCCTCAGAGCTGTCCTGGGTCATTGCATTGTTGCTGGTACAGAAGTCCATTACATTCTATTTTACCACAGTATATCAGTCTCTGTGTACAATTTTCTTCTGGCTCTACTCCTTTCGCTCTGCATCAGTTCCCGGAGGTCTCTCCAGTTCGCCTGGAACTTCTCCAGTTTGTTATTCCTTTTAGCACAATAGTATTCCATCACCCACATATACCAC
>NW_025343670.1:0-14853 GCF_016433145.1 Gracilinanus agilis
TTTATATATTTATAAAATTAAATATATACATATAAATATATATATATTTATATATTTATACAATTAAAAACATTATATGCAGAAATTTCTAAGTGGAGAGAACATGTATAATATGAACAGTTATTTTTAAACAATAGAATAAGAAGATATAGTAATCAAGTTGAAAGGTGAAGAATGGGCTAACCTGGATGGGTAGAAGAGGGAAGAGATGAATAACCAAGGTGTAGAGCATTCACCTAGGCAATTAATATTTTTGGAATATCTGAGGAAAATCGACCTTCTTGGGCTAAGACAGCAGGGGCTCAATCTATTAGAGATGATTTTGAATCATCTGGGCTTCAAAGAAGAAACTAATCTCAAGCATGTTCTGGAGATTTTGTGGGTCCAAAAGGAGAAGATGATGTTCATGAAAACATGATGGCAGACTTTCAAGTTGACCTGGAACAGAACTTGAGTAGCACTATTGGCAATAGAATAGCATGCCCATCATAGAAATGATGATGATATTGATTGGATTACTAATCTGAATGCAAGAAGCTGAAAGTGAGGAGAAGGTATGTGGATGGCAGGAGTGATAGTCAATTCCTGGTCCTTCATTCTGCTCAAGATAGTACTGGTGGAGTCTTAAAACTATCTATGTAGACATGTGGCATATTTGAGATATTTAACATTTAATTTAAAAAATGAAGCTATTTCTGACACCAAGGCTGAATTATTTTGAGTAGATTATCTTCTCCAGTTTGAACCTTAGAGAGCCCTCGATACTAGACATGTGATCAGTGCAAAGGAAATAATTCAAGGAACAAGTCTCTGGTCTTGATGTGTAGTCAAACTAAAGTCTAGATTTGCCTGGGAAGCAGCTGGTGATAGAAATTCTCTTAGCCCACTCATTCCCATTTACTTTTCCTCTAATATTATGGTTGTTGGATTGTATTCTGTTGTCAAGATCTACTAGTGGATAGAGTATTGGGACTGAGTAAGGAAAATTCATCTTATTGAGTTCAAATTTGGCCTCAGGGGCTTACCAGCTCTGTGACTCTGGGATAATCACTTAACCCCATTTACCTCAGTTTACTCCTCTTTAAAATGAGCTGGAGAAGAAAATGGCAATCACTCCAGTGTTTCTGCCAAGAAAACTTTAATTGTGATCACAGAGTCAGTTATGGCTCAAAATGAAAGAACAATAATTTTTTTTTGTTTGAAAGAAGTCCTTTTTTATGTTTTATTATTTATTTTTATTTTATGATTAATTATGAAAAATTTTCCATGATTCCATGATTCAGATTCTTTCCCTCTCCCCCCCCCACAGCCAACATCCTATTCCACTGGGTTTTACATGTGTCATTGATCAAGACTTATTTCCATATTATTGATATTTGTACTAGGGTGATCATTTAGAATCTACATCCTCAATCATATACCCATTGACCCATGTGGTCAAGCAGTTGTTTTTATTCTGTGTTTCTGCTCCCACAGTTTTTTCTCTGGATGTGGACAGCATTCTTTCTCATAAGTCCCTCAAAAATGTTTTGGATCATTGAATTGCTGCTAATGGAGAAGTCCATTACAATTGATTGTGCCAGAATGTATCCATTTCTGTGTATAGGGTTCTCCTGGTTCTGCTCCTTTTGCTCTGCATCAATTCCTGGAGATCATTCTAGTTCACATGGAATTACTCCAGTTCGTTATTTCTTTTAGCACAATAGTATTCCATTACCAACAGATACCACAATTTGTTTAACCATTCCCCAGTCGAAGGGCATATCCTCGTTTTCCATTTTTTTGCCACTACAAAGAGTGTGGCTATAAATATTTTTGTACAAGTCTTTTTACCTATCATTTCTTTGGGGTACAAACCTAGAAGTGGTATGGCTGGATCAAGGCAGTCTTTTAAAGCCCTTTGGGCATAGCAGAGCAACAATTTGTAAAGATTTTTCTATAGTTCTTTATGTACCTCATATTTTAAAAATTTTACTGGAATTTCATTATAATATTTTTCAAAACTCCTAATGTATTACAATTCATTTGAAAATATTCCAATTTGGGGACAGGGACTAGAGATACCAGATAACTTGATACGATAAGAATTTATAACTTTGGCTCCATGGGAGAATTTTGCTGTGAGAACATCCTCCACCAACTGATGTGATATCACATTTCAAAGTACCTGTAAAAAAATTGAGGCCATTAAATGAGAACTTCCTCTTTTCCTGTTCTTATCACACAGATGCCTTCTGCTACTGTGTTCTCCACTCCTGTCTCAATAAGGTGAGCCTTCTCCTTGTTTACAAGAACAAGTGATCTAATTCCATCTCATTTTTCCAGATCACTCCTTCATTCCTACTCTCTTACTTATTTACAATCTCTCCCAGTCTATTGGCTATTTCCCAAACATACAAACATGCCCATTTCTCTTTACCCTCAAAAAACTCTCACATTACCCATCTACCCATTATATTTTAAAAATAAGTATTTATTTATTTTTTATGATCACCATGATATCTAATGTATCCTCATGCTCCCCTCCCTCAGAGATATCTCATATGACAAATGATTATTTTAGAGGAAAAAATAGCATAACTGAATGACATATTGAAAAAATGCAAAAAATCCAAAGTGCAAAGTGTAACACTTTTTGCCTTTCTAGCTCTACAAAGGTGTATATTGAAGGGGGGGTGTCTTCTCATAGTTCATCATTGAAGTGCTATTTGATCTTTATAATTTTGTTACATTTACTTATGACTTTTCCCTGCATGCTTGTTCCTTCCATTTATGATATTGTTTTTTTCAGTGTGTATTTTTTCCTTGGCTCTACTTCCTCTGCATCAGTCTATGTAGATTTTCCCACATTTCTCTGCATTCATCACTTACATAATTCCTTACAGCATGGTAATATTCCAATACATTCATATGCCACAATTTATCTATTCCCCAGCTGATGGACATCTACTTTGTTTCCAGTTAAGTTTGTTACCAAGTCTTAGATAACACAAAAAGTGTTACTATAAATATTTTTGAGTATATAATGATTTTTTTTCTTATCAATGGCTTTCCTGTGGTATAAGCTAGTGGATTTCTGGTTCAATGTATACGGACATTTTAGTCACTTTATTTGCATAATTCCTAATTGCTTTCCAAAAGGATTGTACCTCTCCATAGCTTCTCCTGTTTCTTTCTAGTTCAGGGAAAACTAACACCTCCCTTGTGAGGTCTTGCTGACCCTTTTTCGGTGCTGCTCACCACTTTTGGTGTCTACCTGGCAATCAATTCTCATCCCTGTCTCTAAGAAGCTATAATATGCACAACACTGTAAAATCATCTTAGCAGAAGGGTTCAATCTTCTGATTGAGAGTAACTGAGAGGCCTCAGAATCCATAGAGGAGTTAGAAGGATATCTATTCCAAGCATGTGAAGACTTTCTCTGATAGAATGGACAGATGAGAAAAATTTCTTCCAGTGGCCAAGATGAAGACTTGAAATAGGCACTGTGGAGAGCTTAGAGCTTAAACAGATATTTAAAGACTTCAAGGTCATCCACTGTATGCACAGTCCATCACTAGTCATTTTGACTTTTGGCTTCCCATTGGACTTTGATGACTCTTGAAGAGAAGAGTAAGGTTAATGACTATACAATTCTGTCTCGCTTAAATCTGACTTTCTTTCTTTTTTTCTTTTTTAAATTTTCTTTTTTAGAAAAATTTTCCATGGTTCCATGATTCATGTTTTTACTCTGCCCTCCACCCCCGCCACTCACTTTTTTTTTAAATCCTTAACTTCTGTGTATTGGTTCCTTGGTGGAAGAGTGGTAAGGGTGGGCAATGGGGGTCAAGTGACTTACCCAGGGTCACACAGTTGGGAAGTGTCTGAGGCCAGATTTGAACCTAAGACCTCCCATCTCTAGGCCTGGCTCTCAACCCACTGACCTACCCAGCTTCCCCCCTACCACTCACTTTCAAGACCAGACATCGACCTTGATGTCATTAGTTCTCTGAAAGAAAAACAACAATGATGTATGACTCAGTGAATGGGTCTTAGAGTGCTGTCTGATCCAGATAAAAGTCAGGGTCACACAAAATTAATGTTAGAAGCAAGATTTGTACCTAGGTCTTCCTGACTCCACTGTTTTTTTAAATGTCAACTTTTTATTCTTGTTCTGGAGAGAGAATTACATATTTAGGATATCTGAACTCAGGACCCTGAGGTCTTCAGGTATTAGGGGAAACTCTGACAACTTTCTCCTAGTATATATTTGCCAAACATGTATATTCCCCAGATCTCAGAGAATCTCAGGTTCCTTCAACATTCTACGTATAATGATCTCTCTTTGTGAGTGAGCTCATTTTCTGTTAGACCTCCAAAAGGGAAAACAACACTTGTCCTTTATGTCAATGCCACATATATGTGGTACCTTGAAGATAGTATCAGATCACCTAGAGCTAGATGGGATCTTAGAGATCATTGAGTCCCACTTGATTTTAATGATGGGAAAAATTGAAGCTCAGTGAGGTGATGCCATTTGTCTAAGATGTCATAGGTAGTACACAGTAGAAATGAAATAGAACCCAGGTCCTTTTGGCTCTGTTTAATAATTTTGGTAAATGACATTATCTGTTTTACCATTCAAACATAATACATATAAGTAGATAAAACTGAAATAATAAAGGAATAAAGAAACAATAGGTATTTGTGATGATTAAAAAAAACCTACCTCACTTCTGTACAATAACAATGTCTAATATCAAGATGCCATTGGATTAGTTAAGATTTTTGAAAATGATCATACATTTATCTTAAAATGATTTGCTTATTGTTCCTCCCTAAAGTGGCTTAGTCCTAAATTGAGTCTGATTTAAGAACAGACTAACTGAAAATTATAGGGACAAAATTATACTTCTAATTCTTTTTTAAAAAGCCAAGTGATACAATGAAAAATTTATCCATGTGAACAGACTGCATAGATGTTTTCTGGCTAATTTTAGTAAGAGACTGGCACTATTGGTAAATGCAATTTCTGGGAAAAATATTCAGTTTAAGGGAGGATATTTCAAGTAACAAAAGAAAGTACATACTTTCCCATTTTGTTCTTCAAGATGTTACTCTTTAGCAAATGTATGCTTATGATGAAGCCAAAAGGGAAAAAGACAAGATAATTTTCACTAAATATGTAAAACTGAGATCGTTATTTGGAATTTCAGTTTATTTGGAAAATGTTAGAAACATTCTTGGACACTGAACTGAAAAGAGAAATGACCAGATCGAGAAATATATTCTAGGCTGTCCCACTTTATTATTTCATTGGCTCAGAGCCCTCAATGGAGGTCTTTGAAAAATGAAATTAATTTCGTTATAGAAGTCCTGTGCTTAATATGTATATCATCCTTCCCATAGAGAAGTTACCTGTTATATTTGAAAACAATGCTAAACAGCAACCAAAATTTTAAGGAAACTTATGTGTTCCTTATGTAATTAAAATACTTTTTTTTTTAATATAGAGCTTCTCTTACTAACATTTCTTCTTAGGTTTTGTCAGTTGCAAAAAAATATCAACAATTTTTGTAGATTCATATTGTATCTTACTACTTTCCTAAAGTTGTTCATTATTTCTCTTGTTTTCACCACTGATTTTTTGGAATTTTTTTAACTATACTTTTTTGTTTTCCACAAGGAGGAATGCTTTTGTTTCCTAAATGATGAGTTTATATATTTGATATTGTTCCTTTGTTTCATTGTTATAGCTTGAATTCTTAGAATTATATCATATTATAGAAAGGGAATAAATAGATTTCATTTATCTTTTTTTGTACTAAGAAAAGTACTAGTGTATCTCTTCTGAAGATAATAGTAGTTTTTGGTTTAAGATGTAAATGCTTTTTGTTTTCTATTTTTGAGATTTCCCCCTCTAGCCCATGAGGATTAGTTGTTCTTTAAACATTAAATAAAAATCATCTGTTAAAAAGGCAAAGAAATTAGATTTATTTTAAGGATCAATCTTGACCTGCAGAACAGATGATCAAATACAGTCATATCCTCTCAGATGAGAGATGAGGGACTATAGGGTTGCAAATGTGATTGATTACATGTGTGAGTGTATATGTGTATTTATATACATATATTATAGATATGAAGAGAGAGAGAGAGAGAGAGAGAGAGAGAGAGAGAGAGAGAGAAGAGGGAGGGAAGGAAAGAGGGAGGGAGAGTTAGCAAGGTGTCATTGTTTTATTAGGTTTCCTTCACAGTTTTTTTTTCTTTCTTGTTAAAGAGGAGTTCAACTTACTGAGGAAATGCCTGTAGTGTTTAGTAAGCACCAATAATGAAAAGGAAGTTACCCCTAGATTTACCAAATTAAAGTACTGAGAGCATTAGGAGTTCAATAATGAATTCAATATAAAATTCATGTCTTCATATTCAAGCACTAAAAGGTAGATTTTAAATTCTTTTAAAATCAGATTATTTCCAAAGTCTACTTTACCAATTAGCCTTTCATTTGGTATAATCTTACATCTTTCATTCTATTGGATGTTTCTAACATAAGAATATTTTGCATAGAGTTGCCCACAAAACTACTTCTTTGTTATAATTAATGTTTTATAATCAAATACTACAGTAAAATTGTGAAATGATATTAAGAGATGATATTTACCTTGTAAGACCTTGTAATATTCTTAGTCAGCCATTCATTTTAATATCTCTTCTATGGTAACATTTTATTCATTCATTCAACTTACGATTTTCAAAGAAACCATCACTGATGTTAATGAGGGGATACTTATGTTTCATCAATCATCTATTCAAAATTCTAAAGTAAAAGTTTTCATCTTTCCACTTAAACCTTCCTCTCAATTCTTTCTTCCCTAGGACTGTTCACAGCAGTATTATGCTCTAAGTTTTATCATATTTATTATCTTGGGGTAATCTTTTTTTCCATTTTTAAGATCTTTTATCACTCCTTTACCAAATTCTGAAATTCTTCTTTCTGACTTTTCTTATTATACTACTCTTTCTTCTTTCCTGAATGCTATTCATAGAATCAAAGAATGCCAAAGATGAAATTGACCTCAAAGGCTATTTACTTCTAACCTATACCTGACTCAAAATTCCTTCTAAAACAATTTAAACAAGTAATATTCAACCTGTCCTTGGAGGCCTCCATGAGGGAAAATCTTTTCATTTCCAAGGTAATCCATTTCCTTTGTGAAAAGATTTAATTATTACACTTCCCCTGCCACTTGCATTATTTAAATCTGCCTCTCTTCCATTTCCATCCTTTGCTCTCATTTTTGCCCACTAGGGGCAAGAAGAGTAAGAGCAAGCCCTCTTCCAAATAACCACTTTTAACCAACTAAAAGACTACATTCATGTTCTCCCTAAGTCTTCTCCTTTCTAGTCTGTTTGCTTCTTAATTTAGATAGTATCATTTTATTTTACTAAAGATTATTTTTTCTTTTTAAAAAAATTCTATTTTTTGCAAAGTTAATAAGTATGAACTTTAAAATATGCCAAGTACTGAAAATTCTGTTTTTTTATCATTCATGTTTATTTTAAAAGTATATCTTAATTTTTACAATTTTAACAAATCTGCCCTGCTTATCTGTAACCCCTTCTGAAATTCCTTCTATTCTCCTTTGTGTGTTTCATGTTTCATTGATACTCTTTCCTTTCTTTTTTTTCCTCTTTTTTGGATACCATTTAGTTACCTCCACAAATAGAAACCCTCCCTTGAAACAGATAAATATTATGAAGCCGCAATGACACATTGTCCAATTTGGAAATGTATGTCTCATTCCGGACTTCTGCTAAATTGTCTCTCTGTCAAGAGATGAGACTAATGTTTCATCTTCAGTCATCTGTAGTCATGATTGCCCATTGATTCCATCAAGGTAAAAATTACAGCCTGTACATACCCAGTGATCTATCCTTTGCATTCCCTTACTACTTTTCTGTAGTCATTGTATAAACTGTTTTACTAGTTCTATCTACCTTTAACTACATCAGTTTTTTCCCCCCATTGGTGCTCTATAGACTGGCTTCCAGGCTTCCCTTTATTCTGGTCTCACTCTTGTGGACATATTGTGACTTTCCAAAGCCCTTAATACTCACTATCCAATGTGGAATGTGCTGAGGCAGTCTGACAATTAAAAAACAGAGTAGAATTGTCACTCTCCTTGTTTGGATATTATGCTTTATATAAATGCAGTCAAAGATGCTGTTATTTTTAATTTTAGTTTAATTAAGTTTTGTTGGGGGCCCACCCTGTTACATGTCAATATATTGACTAATTTTTAATTTCCAGGTCCCTAATATCCTCAAATTTCCCCTCCAGTAGTATTGTCTAGCTATTCCTCCCCAGTCATATATTTATGAAGTTGATTACCTGAATCTAAGTGTAGAACTTTATTTTTACTTTGTTAATTTCATCTTATTCATTTTTGTTGTAGTTTAGTCATTTTCAACCATGTCTAATTCTACCTGATCTCTTTTGGGATTTTCTTGGCAAAGATACAGGAGGGGTTTTCCATTTCCTTCTCCAGACCTTTTTACAGGTGAGGAAACAGAGGCAAGAAGAATTAAATAACTTGTTTAGCATCACATAATTAGTAGGTATTGGAGGCCAGATTTAAAATTAGGTCTTCCTGATTCCAGGCCCTACACAATTATCTACTGTGCCACCTAGCTGCCTTTTATTCAATTTAGTCACAGTATAATGTGAGATCTTAGAAGGCAGTCACTTTCATTTTGCCTTTATCCATATTAGTAGTATTTAGCATAGTTTTTCTGACAAATAATAAATACTTAACAATAAATAATAATAATAATAAACACTTTTAAGATCATTTAGGATCATGGCTCTCTTCCGTCAGGTTAAATCTTATTCCTCTTTTCCTACTCTCTTAATCTTTGACAAATATAGCTTCTATGCTTTCCTAAAAGTACAACCTAAGTAGTCTCATTACCACATTACCATCTACAGAGTGTAACATAGGGATGGAGTAACTTCAAAATGTGACTTCCTAGCATGGGGTATGTGGGCATCTGCTTTTTCTTTGTGCTGTTATACTCACTCTAAATAGATTTCACACCAGTGAGTATAAGTCCCCCAAGAAAGACCACCAGGTGACTACATCTAGATTTTTCAGGTTCTTAGGGGGTAATCCTGTTTAGAGTAAATGTACTTCTTTTAGTCACCAATCTAGCTCCTAAGCCTCTACTAATGAATTTCTATTTATATAATCAGGCTCAGATAATAGTGACACTTTCTGATTTTAAAAATGACTACTTAGTCAAAAGCAAAATTTAATATCAAAGATGATTATATATTAAAGAAAAACCTGGGTCATCATTTCCAAACAATGAGCTCAGGAGATGTGGAGATGAGTGGGATGTACTTGGCTTAGGACAACTTATGTGTTCTCAGGGAAACACAATGCTGGACTGTGGGTTTATATTAATTTATCCATTCAGGAAAATTGAACAATCTATAATTGCTTGTCTATCCTCACTGCTCTTTCAGTTTTTCAGAATGTAGAGTTCTATGACTTACAGCTATACATTATCACTAGAATAATGGTGTTAAGAAGATGGGTTTTATTTTCAACATTCATTAAGACAATTTTATAATTTCCCCAAAGTAATGTAGTTTATCTTCCTCTTGATATATTCTCGATCTAGTTAATTTTCCTTTTACCAGTCTCTTCAATATATATGGAACACACACACATATGAGCATACACACACACGAACTCTATAGGCCATCAATCCAACTGCCTCATTTTGATTTTCAACTTCCCTTATCTCCACCTCATTTTTTGATATTGCCATACCTTTTCTAGGTTAGCTTATTTATTTCTAACTTTGACTAATTTTCCTAATTCCATCCTCCTGCCACACACCTCTCTAGGACCTTGTTCAATTTATTATTTCCATTACCTCTGGTCATGCCCACATGGAATCTCTCACTTCTTCTACTTTTCCTTTCTCTCTTTCTTCTTCTGTCACTCTTTCCTTCTCTCCCTCCTGCTTCCTCTTGGTCTACAAACATGTCCAAGTTACTCCTAGAAGGGAAAATGAATCATCTCTCAATGCAATTATTCCATCACCTTATCTTCTTGTACTTGGATTACTTATATTGTTTGTCTTTAATTGGATCACCATTTTCCTGTGGCCCTCCTAAGTACCTTTGTATTCAATATTCTATTGTTTTCTTTATATATACTTCCCTTGGTGATATGATTCACAAACATGGATTCAATGACTACTTCTCTGAAGAGAACTTCTAAATTTATATCTGAATCCATACCTTTCTCCTGAGTGCTAATCCTTTTTTTTCATTTGTCTGTGGAGCATGTCTACATATATGTCATAGCAACTCAAAGTCAATTTGAAAACTGAAATTACCTTGTTGTTGGTACCTACCTTTCCCTCTAATTTCCCTTTTCTTTTAAAGGGTGACACCATTCTTCTAGTCATCTGGACTTCAGACAGTGGGGTTGTTTTAATTCTTTTCTCTCTCATCTATGATATCTGGTTAGTTTTAGTATTCCATCAATTCTCTGTCTATATCTTTCATATTAATCTTTTCTCTACCCCTCGAGACTATAGAACAGGTTTCTGTTACCTCTTACCAAACACAGTACTTTGCAAATATATTTCACTTAAAAATAGTTCTTAAAATAAAATGAATTCTTGTCATGGCCAAACTCCTTGAAAATGTAGTCTATCATTGCTATTTTTAAGTTCTTTTGTTGTCTACTCATTCTCAGCAGAGACTTAGTAGGTTTAGAGAGAAATGATCACTCCACTTCAGATTTGTGGTGGAGAAGAAACTGAATATAACTTGATGTGTACTTGAGATTTTGAAAAAGTCAATTTCAGAGAACAGAAGGTCAAAAAAAGTATAAATAAGAAGGATGGCTTTGAAAATTACTTTATGAATTTATATACTTAATGAGAAAAGTAAACTGTACATGTGTAAGGGTGAAAAAGAGGTTCTATGGGTTCATTATATTAAAGATGGTCACCAGAGGATTGAACTATTATCAATCCTCAAATAAGAATAATCTCAAATCAAAATTGACTTTTATGGAAATTTATTTACATGAGAGAAGAGAGAGAGGAAGAAAATAAGAATCTATCTCACTAATTAATCCAGGTAGATCTTAACCTTCAGCTGAGGGTTAAAGGACCTGAGGCCTGGAGGTGAATGGAGCAAACTTCATTCACAGAGTCTATAAAAGGAAATTTCTTAATAGAAGTTCAGGAAAATTCAATCTTTAAACTCATCAAGTAGAACAGTCTCAGTAACGAAGCAAAGCTCCCTCAGGTCTCCTTCACTAAACCAGAAGAAACCTCACTCACTCAACTCCCTCTTTTAAAGGGGTCACATATGCGTCACTTCCAGTGCCTTCCCCTAGCCTGCATGTCCAATCACAATAGACGTAGGGGGTGGTCCGTTGATTCTGATCCGTTACTCACTCTAGCACACTTGGGTTAGGACCTCCCAGAATGGTGATTAAATCTTAAGATGGGCAGTGTAGACTTAATCTAATTATCACACATGGTAGAGTTCTGTAGTTTTAGGTGGAATATTTTCTGTTATGTTTGTGGAAATGAACAGTATATTAGGTGTTAAGTTTTGAATAAAAATAAATTTCATGAAGAAGGATGAAGTTAGAAGATTCATATGGAAAGGATAGTTAGTATTTCATAGCTTAAATTTTGTCAGAGCAGTCAAGTCAAAGGGATGGGAAGTTCTCAAGAATGGAATGAGAAAGACATAAGTACAAATCAATTCTGATCGGAGTGGGGCAGACATTACATAAAATGACTAATGTGACCATATTGGAAACTCATCTTGCCATTGAACAGTTCAGATTTTTAAACTAGGTAATAACAATTTTGAAGAGGAAGAGAAGGATTATGATAATGATGACAGCTTGCATTTATATAGTGCTTTAATGTTTGCAAAGATCTTCACATATATTAACTCAAATGATACAACAATTTAGGATGTAGGTGCTATTATCTCCATTTTATAAGATGAAGAAACTGAGATTGAACAAAAACTGAGACAGTTACATGACCTGTTTCATATAGTTATTAAGTATCTGAAACTGGACTTGAACTGAAGTCTTTCTGATAAGAGGTCTAGCACTCTGCCCACTGCATCATTTAACTACTTAGAGTTATAGAAGATGCAACAAGGGAAGTTAAATAGTGTGAGTACAAAGAAGTGGCATTGCCCAGTAATTACAGTGACAGAGATACTAAAGCTCAAAATGAATTGAGGTTGCCTATGACAAATAAGGATATAAAAAGGACTTTTAAAAGCTCTTTTGTAGATAGAATAAGGTAAAGGAATTGAGAAGTATGTTACTCACACATAGATGGGAAATAAGGAAGATTTACTCATTTAAAAATAATTCATTTACTTATTTATTTAGGATATTTTTCCATGGTTCCATGATTCATGATTTTTCCCACCCCTCTTCCGTCCCCCCTCCCAGAGCTTACAAGCTCTTTCACTGTATTATACATGTATCTTTGTTCAAAACCCATTTGCATATTATTCATATTTGCAATAGAGTGATCTTTTAACACTAATACCCCAATAATATCCCCACCAAACCATGTGATCCATCACAAGTTTTTCTTCTCCATTTCTACTCCCACAGTTCTTTCTCTGGATGTGAATAGCATTCTTTCTCTTCTGTTCCTCTGGATTGTCCTGGGTCGTTGCATTGCTGCTAGTAGAAAAGTCTATTACATTCAATTATGCCACAACATATCTGTCTCTGTGTACAATGTTCTCTTGGTTCTGCTCCTTTCACTCTGCATCAATTCTTGGAGGTCTTTCTAGTTATTAATATTAAAAATGATAAAGGCTCGTATAAATATATATATTAGTATTTTAATTAAAGCCATGTTTATAGATAAAGTTATCAGACCACGCACTTGTAAGCATTCAAAACTGCCACCTCCATTACTGTCTTGAGTCTGCTCACCAAGAGAGCCTACTGGCAAAGAGACCACTCCCTCCTAACCCAGGAGATTTAAAACCCTCTCTGCATCAACGTAGGCCTCCCCATGCCCCAAAGACCCGGAAACAGAAACCAGTTTGACCATGTTGGATCACAGGAAATGTAGTTTTGATACATTTCCCCTGTCCATAGAAATATATACACTTTTTAGATGGCTTTTTCCCAAATTTCACTTTTACACAGTTCACATGGAATTCCTCCAATTCTTTATTCCTTTCACCACAATAGTGTGTCATTTAAAATTATTGCAAGCCCTGGGAGACTACAACTCCCAGGACTCCCTTCTATAACTTCCCCTGACAACTCCCACTTCCTTTGTGGGAGGTGTCAGAGAAAGTAAAAAAGAGAGAGTTTGGCGCTTTTTTTCTCTCTACCCTGGAGCTCTCTCTATCCTAGAGGGTCTATTCTTGATCTGGGAGGCCTTTGGATCCTGAGCTCTCTCTTGGTGCCTTTTTCCCTTTCTATCTAACTCCTAGTTTTTCCTAGATCTTCCCTTTCCTAATCTAAAATAAAACCTAGCTATTCTAAACCCTAAAGTTGCTCTCTGATCTTTTTTTTTTTAACATTTATTAATATTCATTTTTAACATGGTTACATGATTCATGCTCCACCTTTCCCCTTCAACCCCCGCACCCGCACCCCCCCCCACCCTTGGCCGATGCGCGTTTCCACTAGTTTTGTCATGTGTCCTTGAACAAGACCAATTTCCAAGTTGTTGGTAGTTGCATTGGTGTGGTAATTTCGAGTCTACACCCTCAGTCATGTCCACCCCGACCCATGCGTTCAAGCAGTTGTTTTTCTTATATGTTTCCTCTCCTGCAGTCCTTCCTCTCAATGTGGGTAGCTTTCTTTACCATAAATCCCTCAGAATTGTCCTGGGTCATTGCATTGCTGCTGGTACAGAGGTCCATTACATTCAATTTTACCACAGTATATCAGTCTCTGTGTATAGAGTTCTTCTGGCTCTGCTCCTTTCGCTCTGCATCAGTTCCCGGAGGTCTCTCCAGTTCGCCTGGAACTTCTCCAGTTTATTATTCCTTTTAGCACAATAGTATTCCATCACCCGCATATACCACAGTTTGTTCAGCCATTCCCCAATTGAAGGACATACCCTCCTTTTCCAATTTGTTGCCACCACAAAAAGCGCAGCTATGAATATTTTCGTACAAGTCTGTTTATCTATTATCTCTTTGGGGTACAAACCCAACAATGGTATGGCTGGGTCAAAGGGCAGGCATTCTTTTATAGCTCTTTGAGCGTGATTCCAAATTGCCAGCCAGAATGGCTGGATCAGTTCACAACTCCACCAGCAATGCATTAATGTCCCAATTTTGCCACATCCCCTCCAGCATTCATTACTCTCCCCTTCTTTCATTTTAGCCAATCTGCTAGGTGTGAGGTGATACCTCAGAGTTGTTTTGATTTGCATTTCTCTAATTATTAGAGATTTGGAACACTTTCTCATGTGCTTGTTGATACTTTTGATTTCTTTACCTGAAAATTGCCTATTCATGTCTCTTGCCCATTTATCAATTGGGGAATGGCTTGATTTTTTATACAATTGCTTTAACTCCTTGTATATTTGAGTGATTAGACCCCTGTCAGAGTTTTTCGTTATAAAGATTTTTTCCCAATTTGTTGTTTCCCTTCTGATTTTGACTATATTGTTTTTGTTTGTACAAAAACTTTTTAGTTTAAAATAGTCAAAGCCATTTAATTTACATTTTGTAATTTTCTCTAGCTCTTGCTTGGTTTTAAAGTCTTTCCTTTCCCATAGATCTGACAAGTATACTATTCTGTGTTCACTTAACATGTTTAT
>NW_025343671.1:0-3331 GCF_016433145.1 Gracilinanus agilis
GAGAAAAGAAATATTGGTGGGACTCTAGAAATCATGATTGAATGGGTCAATGGGTCTTCTCTTTCACACACACACACTTTGAATCTAAGGTATCATTCAGTATAACATATAGTAACAAATATTTATTGAATTCCTACTATTTTCAAACAATACTAGGTACTGGAAGAGATACACATTAAGATAAGGCATGGTAATTGCCCCCATGGAGCTTATTAGTTTAGTATGAAAACTATATGGAACATATATAAATGAATAAGCAATTTTTATAAGTGTTAAATGAAACTTGAAATAGAAAGTGATTACCAACTGAGGAGATCAAGTAGTTTTTTTGGAGTAAATGCCTTTTTGAGTTGGTTTTAAAAGTTGTGACTCATTTCCCCTTTTTGTCAAATTATGCCTTCTCAAAAGGGGGGAAGAGAAAGGAGGAAAAAAGTTAACTGGACATGTTATTATAACAAAGACATTTTAAAAATTAAAAAATAAAAGATGCATAGGAATGCAATATGCAAAGAAGAGGGAGGACACCCTAAAGCAAAGAACATAGTATGAATAAAGGCAAGAAGGCTCACAATAATAATGTAGATCTAATCTATATAGTATTTTTCATATTTTGTCTTATTCAGTCTTCGAAATAACATTATTAAATAATCAGAGGGGCTATTATTATATCCATTTCAGAGATAAGGGAAATGAAGCAAATGACTTACAAGAGAGTCACATAGCTATTAATGGTAGATCCCAAACCTGAAAATAGCTCTTCTGACTCCAATTCCAGTGTTCTTTCCACCACATCATACAGTATAATAAACACTAACAAACTATAAAATAAACAAGAAGCCGTAGAAAGATTTGAGGGAGAATTAAGGAAAGTGACCTTTTTCTTCCCTTTTCTTCTTTAGCTATATCCACAGAGACTGAGACTAGGTAAGCATTATAGAGTATTTTTTTTTAATTTTTTAACATTTATTAATAATCATTTTTAACATGGTTACATGTTTCATGCTCCTACTTTCCCCTTCACCCCCCGCACTGCCCCCACCCATGGCCAACGCACATTTCCACTGGTTTTGTCATGTGTCCTTGATCAAGACCAATTTCCCAATTGTTGGTGGTTGCATTGGTGTGGTAGTTTCGAGTCCACACCCTCAATCATGTCCACCCCGACCCATGCGTTCAAGCAGTTGCTTTTCTTATATGTTTCCTCTCCTGCAGTCCTTCCTCTGAATGTGGGTAGCATCTTTACCATAAATCCCTCAGAGTTGTCCTGGGTCATTGCATTGCTGCTGGTACAGAAGCCCATTACATTCAATTTTACCACAGTATATCAGTCTCTGTGTACAGTGTTCTTTTGGCTCTGCTCCTTTCGCTCTGCATCTGTTCCCGGAGGTCTCTCCAGTTCGCCTGGAACTCCTCCAGTTTATTATTCATTTTAGCACAATAGTATTCCATCACCCGCATATACCACAGTTTGTTCAGCCATTCCCCAATTGAAGGACATACCCTCCTTTTCCAGTTTTTTGCCACCACAAAAAGCACAGCTATAAATATTTTTGTACATGTCTGTTTATCTATGATCTTTTTGGGGTACAAACCCAACAATGGTATGGCTGGATCAAAGGGCAGGCATTCTTTTATAGCCCTTTGAGCATGATTCCAAATTGCCAGCCAGAATGGCTGGATCAGTTCACAGCTCCACCAGCAATGCATTAATGTCCCAATTTTCCCACATCCCCTCCAACATTCATTACTCTCCCCTTCTTTCATTTTAGCCAATCTGCTAGGTGTGAAGTGGTACCTCAGAGTTGTTTTGATTTGCATTTCTCTAATTATTAGAGATTTGGAACACTTTCTCATGTGCTTATTGATACTTTTGATTTCTTTACCTGAAAATTGCCTATTCATGTCTCTTGCCCATTTATCAATTGGGGAATGGCTTGATGTTTTAATGGATGGGGCTAGATTGCTGCTGAAGTGCCTTTTATTGCTGTGATTCAGTGAATACTTGTAGACCAGGCTGGCAAAACCACTATTCTTCAGGAAATGAAAGGGGAAGTCCTCCTTCTATAGAAAGCAATGACCTACACATCAAGCAATACTGGAAATAATAATTGATATTTATCTAGTGCTTTAAAGTACTTTATAAACATTCTCATTTTATAATCTTAATACTTAGTAAATTAACTAATGCAAAAATTATCAGGTTTGTTTTACAAATAAATAAGGAGGCTGAGGGTTACAGAAATTAAGAGAAATGTCTATGGTCACAGAATTATTATCAAAAACGGATTTGAATCCTGGTGTCTGATACTCCAAGTTCATCATTCTTTCCTCCATCATCATTCCCTGCTGCCTATTCCCTAATATTTAGGTGACTTGGCTCACATTTAATTCATTGATGGGGCTTAAATTGAAACAGTTTCAAGAGGCTACAAGCCTTCCTCTACTCCTCCCAACTCCCATTCTAGGGGGGAAAATTTCTACCACATATGTATTTGTTGAAGTCAATTATTACCATAGAAAAGCTTAATTCTCTCTATTTTGATCTTCTGAAGACTATCAATGCCAGAAGAAAAATAAGTTTAGCATGAAAGAGGGGAAAAGAAACTAGAGAAATTAGAGACTCTAAAATGAGCACAACAAAGGGATGGATGGTTTGAAGGGGGGGAAGAAAATATATCATTTCATGTAATAGAAATGGAAAAATTAGTTTTGTGCAAAGCCATAGAATATGGCAATTGAAAGGGATCATCAAGATCATCTTGTCCAATCTTTTCACTTAAAAAAAAGAGAAAACTAAGAGCCAATTAAGTTCTATGACTAGCCTAGGGTGATACAGCAAATTCGTCACACACCTGAGACTAGATACCCCTGCCAGGTACTTTGACACCTAGCCCAGTATTCTTTCCACTGTCACAGTGACAAAGAGAGGGGACAAATGAGATGTAAAAGAAAATCTCCATATATATAATTAATAATGACCTTTACCCCTTTACACTTCACCTAATACTTTATTAGTGTTTCTTTTATGTACTTGCCATATATCTTTTTTTTGTTATGTTTATTTCTGGATGTCATGCCTCATACTAGATTGAGCAATAAACATCATTATGGCAGGGACAATGTCTCCCCTATGTTCCATCACTTACTATAAGCAATCAATCAGTAATCAACAAGCATTTATTATTCACTTACTGTGTGTCAGGTAGAATACTAAACTTTGAGCATGTAAAGAACAAACAAAAAGAGTTCCTACTCTCAAGGAACTTATCTTCTGGAGAGAGAGAAAGAGAGAGAGAGAGAGAGAGAGAGAGAGAGAGAGAGAGAGAGAGAG
>NW_025343672.1:0-9584 GCF_016433145.1 Gracilinanus agilis
TATATATATATATATATATTATACAACTTGAGGGCAGCTAGATGATGCAGAAGATAGACTGGACAAAAATAGTTCAATCTGTCATCAGACACTTATTAGCTGTGTCACTTATTAGCTAGTCATATAACCCTGTTTACCTCAGTTTCTTATCTCTAAAAGGAGCCAGAGAAGGAAATGGCGAACTACTCTAGTATCTTTGCCAAGAAAATCCCCAAATGGGTCATGAAGATTCAGACATGACTGAAAAACATTGAACAACAATGTTTCCTTATTGCCTTCAGGTAATATTATTTTATTTTTATTATTAATTATTATTATTTTATTATTAATTTTATTAATATTAAAGCCTCTGACTTTTAAAACCATTTCCAACCAGACCCTTCAACTATACAACAACAAAATTGCACAACTTTTTTGAGCACAATGCCTGGCAAATATTAAGAATCTAATAAATGATCATTGCTTGAAGAGGCTTGAAGATAGGATTTTTTTCATTGTATTCCATGCTTCTTTTACTCAGCTATTCTGAAATGCTATTGATCTGGGATGGGCCATCAGGACCATAAGCAGACGGGAAATGCTGCCATATAAGAATCAGTTAAAATAACTGGAATGTTTAGCCTGGAGAAGAGAAGATTTAGAGAGAACTTGATAGCTGTCTTTAAGAATTTGAGGAACTGTCATGTTTAAAGAGAGAGATCAGATTAGACTTGTTCTGCTTGGGCCCAGAGGGTAGAATTTGGAATAGTGGGTGGAAATTGGAGAAAGTTACATTTAGATTTAATGTAAGGAAAAGCTTCCTAACAATTACATATACACAAGTAGCATAGGCTGCCTGGGGAAGGAATGTGAATCCCATTGTCACTGGATAACCACTGGTTGAGATGTTGTAGCAGCCAATTCTTGACAGGGAATGGGTCTCTGGGGGTCCTTCCAGACTCAGAGATGTTCTGACTCTGTTTCATGAGGCTGTCGATCCCTTAGACCTAGAAACCTTCAAGTAGATGCTAGAAAGCAGGGTGGCTAAGGGCTAGAGTATCAGAGGGGAGGTAGAGAAGAATTTGGTCTGCAACCTGCCACAAGTGCTCACTACCTGTGTGACCCCAAGCAATGTCCCTAACCACTCTGATCCTCTGTTTCTTCTTTTGTAAAATGGATAGGATAAATATCATTTACCTTTCAGGGTTGTCTTAGAAATTAAAGGAGATCATTTCAATCACTCTGTCAACCTTCAAGAGCTATATAAATGTGAGTTCTTGTTCTAATTGGGGGTGGCATAATTGTGGAGATTCCTGCTTAGGTGGACTTATAGGTCCTATTGAGTCCTATTTCCTATTACTGGAATTTATAGAAGCATGAGCCTCTCTGCAGGTCTTGAGACAAACATTCCAGTTCCTCAAACCTACAGAACTTATCTTATCAAACTATATCTTTTATAATCTCATTTTTATAAATTCTAGAGTGATATTGACATAATCATAAATCTGACCAATCTCATTGTCTTCATTCAATGAGAAAAGCTCATGAAATGGAAGAGTCTGAGCAGCTGATGAAAAGAATTCATCTTAGGGGGCTTCTAGGTGGCTCAATAGACAGAGTCAGGCCTAGAGGTGGGAGGTCCTGGGTACCACATCTGGCCTCAGAGACTTCCTAGCTGTGTGACTCTGGGCAAGTCACTTCACTCCCATTGCCTAGCCTTTTCCACTCTTCTGCCTTGGAACCAAAAGCTAGTATGGATTTTAAGACAGAGGCAAGGGTACTTTTTAAAAAAGAAGAAGAATCTTGGGTGGTAGTGAGATGCAGAGGGGTATATGGATAACAATTCTCTAACAACTTAAAAGAATCACATACACAGACATTTATAGGAAGAATCATAAAATCTTAAAATGGGAAGAGTTCTTCAAGCTCATCTGATCCGACTTAGCATTTTACAAATAAAACTGAAACCCTAAGGGAAGTTGAAGATCTTTAGCTAATAAGTAGCAGAGGTGGGATTTGAACCTGTGTGTGCTGACTTTACATTTGGTACTCTTTCTGCTGCAAATGATCTCTTAGGTAATCTTAAACTCTAAAATTTCATAGGTATGTTGTCTCATTATTCAAAGTTTTTCAATACTTCTTTTGTAGTTAGTATAGTATAAAGAGAGTACCAGAATTAAAGCCTGGAGACACAGGGCTTAGATATTGCCTCAATCATTTATTAGTTTTGTGATTATGAATGGATCTCACTTCTCTGAGCCACAATTTTCTCATCTGTAAAATGAGAATTATACCTCCCTCACACGGTTGTTAAGAGGATCAACTAAGACAATATATGTAAAGAACTTTATATGTCTTAAAATGCTATAGAAAGGTAATATTACTTACTGTGCCATAAAAATAATGAACAAGACTTGGAAAGATTTACATGAATGGATGTGAAGTGAAGTGAAGTGAGCAGACCAGGAAACTGTTGTATACAGTACAATGATGTATGATGATCAGTCGCGGATGACTTAACTATTATCAACAAGAAAATGATCCAGGACATCTTCATGGGACTCATGAGGAAAAAGGCTATATATTGCCATAGAAGGAACAGAGTCTAAATGCAAATTAACATGCCATTCTTCTTTTTATTTCCTCCATTAATTTTTCTCTAGTGTAAGGATCCTGTTTCCCAACATGATGAACATGAAAATATATATTTTATCATAATAAATGTATAATCTTTATCATATTAACCTGTCTTCTTGGAGAAGTGAGAGTGTTGGGAAGGAGAGAGAGAACATGGATTGCAAAATGTCAGAAAATAAATATTAAGATTTGTATTGACATGTAATCTGGAAAAATAAAAAAAATTAAAAGGAAAGAAAAAAAGTGCTATGCAAATGGCAGCTTTTCTCATAACGGCAAGCACAAACTCCAATATGGCTAGAGGATCAAGCCATCTGAAATCTTCGTGGGAATGGAAAGGGGGATAGCTGATGGACCACCTCTTAATTAGCTACCACCAATTAAAGTGTCTTGGCATGTTCAAGGGAGAGGCTGAATAATGAGCTCCTAAAAATCTATTTCTTAAACTGCCTGACCCAGCTTATGTCATCCCTGGTCACATGAGGGCCATGGAGAACTATATCATTTTTTTTTGTTTAATGCCAGTCTAACCAATACATCTGATATAATAAATAAACTTGTATTCTTACCCCCAATTCAGCCTCTTGAGATAATTTTAATCCTAAAAATGGATCTATCACTTGTCAGGCATATTGTATAAATGATTCTCTTTCATTTTTTGAATTACCTCCAAAAACCTCTGAGAAATCTCCTAATTCTGAGATTTAGTGAATACTAAGGACAACAGAAGCCTTGGGAACTCAAAAGAGAGTTTGATTTTGGTCGGGATGTGAGGAAAGGCTTCCTGAAGGAGGTAGGATGTGAACTTGCCTTGAGGGCAATGAGTTTGAATGAGTATAGAGAAAAATGACATTCAAAGCTTGTGACAAATCACTTGTAACCCACAACTGTAATTTTATCTCCCACTGCTGCTTGATAGGAATATTTCATTTCCACTGCCCATGAAATCAGAAATTCAGAATTGGGAAGGACCTCAAAGACTATTTGGTCCACCTACTAACTGAGAAGACCTTCTACAACATACACTCCAGATTATCATCTAGTCTTTGCCTTAAGATCACCAGGGAGGGAAATCTCACTACCTACCTAAAGAACCCATCCATTCTGGGATAGCTCTAACTGTTAGGAAGTTTGTCTTGACACCAAGCCTAAATATACATCTCTGCAATTTCTACCCATTGTTCCTAGCTCTGTCTTGTGGGGCCAAGCAGAACATGTCTAATCCCTAATGCTCTGCTGCCTCTTTTCTTGGAGGAAAGTTGATTGGAAGAATAAGGAATGTTTTGCCTGGAAAAAGAATAGAAAAATTTGACTTTCCTCAAATATTTGGAAGGTTGTCATGTACAAAAATGATTAGACTTGTTCTTTATGGCTCTCGAGGGCAGGATAAGGACCAATGATAGAAATCATAGGGAGGAAGATTTTGACTCAACCTAAATTGGTTTAATTTTTAGTTGTTGTTGAATAAGAAGTAAAAAAAAGTTAGAGCTGTCAGAAAAGGGAGTAGGTTGCTTTGGGAGATGTTAAATCTCCTGTCATTAATGTTTTTAGTGCAAGCTGGAGGACTAACTTCTCAGGGATGCTATAGGGTTCAAGTCTTGTATCAGATGGGAATTGGGCCTTAAAAGCTAAAAGGTTTCTTTCATCTCCAAGATATCATGTTTCTATATGGAACATATGTTCTCCTGAACACTAGTTCCTGTTCTCCTTTGAAGGTTTTTGTTTGTTTTCTGAGGATAAATTAAGCTGTTTTCCAAGTTTGTCAGTTCTTGGCATTATTTTTTTGTTTTTGTTTTTGACTTTGTGTTTTGGTGCCACTGAATTATAGCCTTGAATGATCCTTAAAACACTTGACTTCTACATGGGTGAATGACTTGAATATAAAGAGGGAAACCATAAATAAGTTAAGTGAACACAGAATAGTATACTTGTCAGATCTCTGGGAAAGAAAAGATTTTAAAACCAAGCAAGAGGTAGAGAAAATTACAAAATGTAAAATAAATGATTTTGATTATATCAAACTAAAAAGCTCTTGTACAAACAAAAACAATGCAGTCAAAATCAGAAGGGAAACAACAAATTGGGAAAAAAATCTTTATAACAAAAAACTCTGACAGGGGTCTAATTACTCAAATATACAAGGAGTTAAATCAATTGTATAAAAAATCAAGCCATTTCCCAATTGATAAATGGGCAAGGGACATGAATAGGCAATTTTCAGATAAAGAAATCAAAATTATCAATAAGCACATGAGAAAGTGTTCTAAATCTTTAATAATTAGAGAAATGCAAATCAAAACAACTCTGAGGTTTCACCTCACACCTAGCAGATTGGCTAAAATGACAGGAGAGAGTAATGAATGTTGGAGGGGATGTGGCCAAATTGGGACATTAATGCATTGCTAGTGGAGTTTTGAACTGATCCAACCATTCTGGCTGGCAATTGGAACTATGCTCAAAAGGCTATAAAAAATGCCTGCCCTTTGATCCAGCCACTCCATTTTTGGGTTTGTACCCCAAAGAGATCATAGATAAACAGACTTGTACACAAATATTTATAGCTGCACTTTTTGTGGTGGCAAAAAACTGGAAAATGAGGGGATACCCTCCAATTGGGGAATGGCTGAACAAATTGTGGTATATGCTGGTGATGGAATACTATTGTGCTCAAAGGAATAATAAACTGGAGGAATTCCATGTGAACTGGAAAGACCTCCAGGAATTGATGCAGAGCAAAAGGAGCAGAGCCAGAAGAACATTGTACACAGAGACCAATACACTGTGGTAAAATCGAATGTAATGGACTTCTGTACTAGCAGCAATGCAATGACCCAGGACAATTCTGAGGGATTTATGGAAAAGAACGCTACCCATATTCAGAGGAAGAGCTGCAGGAGTGGAAACACAGAAAAAAAGCAACTGTTTAAACACATGGGTTGAGGCAGACATGATTGGGGATGTAGACCTGAAACTACCACCCCAGTGCAACTATTAACGATTTGGAAATAGGTCTTGATTGATGACACATGTTAAAATCAGTGGAAATGTGCATCGGCTATGGGTGGGGGGGAAGGGAGGTTGGAGAGTGAAGGGGAAAGTAAGAACATGAATCATGTAACCATGTTAACTTTTCTAAAAAATAAATTAAATTAAATTAAATTAAAAAAAAAGAAAAAAAACCAAGAGTATTTGCTTGAAAATCTCTAGAGAGGAGGATCACTTGCTCTTTGGGTAGCCCATTTCATTTTGAACAAGAATCAGTAGATCTGAATTCCTGTCACAACTTTGTCCATTCAAATAAGTTTTATTTCTCTGACTAATCACCTGTGAAATGAGGGGATTGGATCCATTTAGTCTCCAAAGTCTCTTCTAGGTCTGAAATCTTGTGATCTCATGAAGCTACCTTGCTTGTTTTACCTGTTCAGAAAAACAATGTATAGGGCAAGGAGTGCCCAAAGAATGACAACCCAAAGTGTCATTTCCTAACATCCAAAAAGCAGTAGAGTGTTAGGGAGAAGAGAGTTCATCCATCTGAAATGAAACAGATTTTGAAATTGCCAGACCCAAGAGGCAGAGAATTCAGTGACATGGATGGTGAGTAACCCTGGCAAATGGAGTCTAATCAGCCAGTGGGCATCTGAGGACATCTTGGAGGACAAAGTTCTGGCTTTAGATTAAGCTGCTCAAAGCCTCTTTTAAAGGAAAAGATATGATTCCTGGGAAGAAAATGACTTTATATTTGAAGGTTCTGTAATTTCATCCATGCAACCATACCCTTCCTTATTATTAATTTGAAGTAAAGTGTAAGATAGGGAGACAAATTTGCTTAAGGTGATTGCCATGGCCATAGGATATTCAGACCAGAGACTAAATAGAAGAGACATTTGTTAAAGATGGTGAGGTCTTCTTTGTAGATGCCATTATGCCAATCAAGTCAGGTTTGGGGAAACTTTATATTTCCTAAATGAAATGCATATTCACAAAATATTTTAATAAAACTGTCTAAAACAAATGAGTGAGAAAACCAATTGTCCATTCTATGATATGCAGTTAGCTGTCTATCAATACACATAACTAAGACAAGCACTGAAGATGATTAGTGAATCATGACCAAAATAAAACATGAGGGAAGTGGGTCTGAGAGAATCTGAGAAACTATCTGATACTTTCAGGGCGCCTCAAAGCTTCTTCTTACCTCTGATTGTAACTGTGTTACATGGCTGTTCCCTGATGGATTTAGTGTCTCATGCCAGGCACATAGCTCTGAGGCAAGACCAGTTGCAATAACATAATGAGGAGGGGATCAAATTTTTCCTCTCTTGAAACCCTTTCGTCGAACTGTAGGGAGTCCCATTCTACAAAGCTGCTGCCTGCCTCAAGTGTACCTCAAATGCCTCTAGGTCTGGCAGACTCAGCTGTTTAAAGATCATCAATTTTGGGTTAGGCAACAGCCAGTGAGAAAACTATCAGGAAAAACTCCATACTTCTTAAGGGGTAACAGGGTATAGACATGTGTTTGTGCTTAAAACCCCCTCCAACAGAACAAGAACTTCTTAACACTTCTCTGCCTCTATTATCTGTCCCTTACCTGATGACTAGAAAAGAAATCAAATCTCCATGCTCCACCCTCCATGTGTATGTATACATACATACATAATATATATTCACATATCCACAAAAATAATTAAAACAAATTTGCCTAGTGTCTTCTGGCCTCAAAGTTATAAAAGACATTAGCTCAGTTTCTGGCAGTTGGTCCAGTGTGACAATCAAGAGAATGCCAAGCTGCCTCTTCTCATGGAGGAACAGAAGTCTTCAAATCCAAAGAGATCAAGATCACTGGACCATGCATGGTCTGGGCTGGCCGCCAGCCTCAAGAGCGCAGCATGCTGGGAATGTCAAAGTGGGCTTCCATGCCTAACAATTGCACTCCTCAAAAATCCCTAGGAAGCCCTGGAATCCTACTCATCCGATCTAGGCATAGATCCCAGACCAAGCTTCCAATGAGTTTGCAAGTCCCAGTTGTCTTCTGCAATGCATGTTTATTTAAACCAAATGCCACTAATACTTCCTGGAATGCAGAGCTGCTGAGTGAGTCTAATTGTTCTTGGCTCCCTTTAAGAAGTCTGTGATGCTGCTCAAGATTTCTTATTCTTATCAGCTTGATAATACTCGCCTTTTGATAGCAGATTTATTGTTATATATCAACACCTTCCACACTTCTGCTTTCTGTTGCTCTGAGCTTTAAGAAGATTTATGGCTTTGTTGGTTTACAAAGCCAACAGATTTAGTCTTCATGGATGACAAATCACTTTCACCTTGTTCTATAGCAGAAAGAGCCCTGCACTTGGAGTCTGAGGACCTGGCTCTGAGGCTCAGCTCTAACGTAAATATGTGGTGTCATCTCGGGCCAGTCTACGTTTCACAGAATCTTGGAGTCTGTAGGGTCTTTGGGGGCCACAAAGTCCAACCTCTGCACCATACCAGACGAATAATCATTCAGCCTTGCTTGGCAACTTCTAGAAGAAGGAGAAACCACCAGCCCCCAAGACAGCTATTCAACTTTGGGATACCTCAAAATATCAGTAGGAAGTGTTTCCTTGTAGCAAGCATAAATTTCTCTTTTTTGGTAATTTCTACCCATTGTCAGTATTTTGGACTTGAACTCTAACCCCCTGTCCAACATTTGGCCTTTCCTTGGGGACTTCTAGAAAGGGAAACCACTACCTTCCAAGACAGCTTATTTAACTTTGAGATCCCTTTAAGGAAATGTTTCTTTATATCAAGTTTAAATTTCCCTTTTGGAAATCTGCATCTATTATTAATATTTCTTCTAATTCTGCTTTAACAGCAGCTCTTTATCTTTTATTGTTGTTGTTGTTGTTGTTGTTTAGAATTGTCTAAGGAGACTAGCTTTTAAAAAATAAAAAAATTTGGGGGGCAAGCTAAGTGACTCAGTGGGTTGAGTGCCAGGTTTAGAGATGGGAAGTTTTGGGTTCAAATTTTGCCTCACACTTCTTAGCTTTGTGACCTTGGACAAGTCAGTAATCTTAATTGCTTAGTCTTTACTGCTCTTCTGTCTTGGAGCCAACACTTAGTTTTGACAGATGGCAGGTAAGGCTAAAAAAATTATAAAAATATAAATATGAAAATATAAAAAATATAAAAGATATTATGTACATATATATGTATAGACATTTTTATTGATATTCTTTGTTTTTCCACCATCAGTATTGCTTCTCCATTCCACTTCCTCCATTTCCCAGGGAAATTTTTTTTAAAGAACAAGAGAGCAAAAATGATCAATATATTGAAAAAAACTTGACAACACAGGCAATATTTTACACCCATGGTCACCATTTCATATTTTCTCATATGTCTTCTTTGAAACCAACCTTTTTCTTTATAACTTTGCAACAATCATTTTTAAAATTATTTTGTGATTGCTGTACTTTATATTTATATTGTTGTAGTTGTGCAAATAATTTTCTTGACTTTTTCAATACAAATTGTTCATGTAAGGATTTTCACACTATTATATATTCACCATTTCTTACAACACAACAATATTAATTTCATTCATGTACTATAATTTGCTTAGCATTTTCATCGTTTCCAGTTCTTTGCCATCAATATTTTGGTGTATACGGAGCTTTTTTTTTAAACCAATGACTTCCCTGTGATATATTTCAAGGTGGAATCTCAAAGTAAAAAGGTATGAACATTTTGACTACTTCATATGCACGATTCTAAATTATTTTCCAAAATGGCTGTTCTAATCCACAATTCCAACACCACTGTGTCAGTATCTTGGTTTTACCACAACTCTTCCAACACTGGCTTTTCCAACCTTTTTCTCAGGAGAGGTAACTTTTAGTAATTTTAAAACAAATGTTATCAGCTTAATGGCAAGTGTATTTCATTCAGTCTAGCTTGGTCTTCTGTCTTTAATATATATATATATATAT
>NW_025343673.1:0-3517 GCF_016433145.1 Gracilinanus agilis
AGGTCCTGGGTTCAAATCTGACCTCAGACACTTTCCAGCTGTGTGATCCTGGGCGAGTCACTTGACTCCCATTGCCTAGCCTTTATCACTCCTCTGCCTTGGAACCAATACACAGTATTGACTCCAAGATGGAAGGGGAGGGTTTTTTAAAAATAAAAAATAAATTTAAAAAGCTGCAAGTAGTGAAGATTTACAATTTCCCACGTGGTCCTTTTCCCCCCTCTTTGATTGTGGAAATGTTCCTGTTTGTTAATGCTTATCAAGTTCATAGTAAGAGAATTTTTTTTTAAAATCGAATAGGTGCAAGATATATTGCTTTTTACTGGAATTACGTCTTCCTGTTATATAAACAGAATCTATTCCATTGACTGAGAAACATACACACACAAAGAAATGAATCTGGGAAGGCCTTTTAGTTGATTCCAGAGAGCTCTCAGAGTCCCAGCTGGCAGGGGGGACTGTTCTAAGGAAATTAGGAAAGAGCAGGAGCTGCTGAAAAGGGAGAAGCAGGAGGATTCCAGAATTCTGGGGAGTGACAGAGTTTCTTGTGGGAGTGGTTGAAAGCTGGAGACCTTGTGTTGGTCTGAACTCCTTGGGTGGACCTCGTGAGTTTGACTCTTTCTATTTCTCCCTCTCCTGTGGCTGTCCTCCTGAGGCAACTACTTGTTCCTCGTGTGTATCCTGTTGCCACTGACCCAAAGAGATTCCAACAGAGCTGCAAAAGACACCTAAAGCCATCAGTCAGTGAGACCTTTGCCCTTTCGTCCTGTGCCTGCTCACCTTGCCACTCTACCGCCTCTATTCACCCTCTAAGGGGGGAATTTGGTTAGCGAAGGGCATTGAGTGTAGGACCTGGACTTTTAGGTAGAGAAGTCATTGATAGTGCAGATACCAACTGTCAGAAGATGACAACTAGATTTGGTGGGAGGTTGCTTTAGGTGTCCTTTAGTTAGAGCAGGGGTTCCCAAACTTTTTTGGCCCACCGCCCCCTTTCCAGAAAAAAATATTACTTAGTGCCCCCTGTCACATACTATCACCGCCCCCTTACAGTTATTCACCGCCCCCCAAATGCACCTGTGGCCATCCCCGGCTCCCTGGATCTCTGCAGCACCCACCAGGGGGCGGTGGCGCCCACTTTGGGAATCACCGAGTTAGATCATCCCAACTTCCTTCCCTTAAATAAACGCTGTTTAACATCATTTGGGTATCCTGTAAGATTGATGCTGTTGGCCTGGTCCAATCCCAATCCCACTCTAGTATCATTTGCCTCCGTCATTCAGGACTCTGTCACGGTACCAAGAGCTCACCATGTTTTTCTTTGGTGAAATACCTTAAGCAATTCTAGGTGTGCTCCCAGGCCCAAAGTCCACTGGACCGAGAGTCTCGCCTCCCGGGTCCATATAAACGCTGAGCCCAGTGTGGGGTGGGCCATGGGGGAGGCACAGTTGTGGAGGGAGTGAAAACTTAACTCTTTTCTGTCTTCGAGCTCTCTCCAGGCTCTGTTGTCAGTTAAAGTGCTTCTGGCTTTCAGCTTCAAGAGGGAACATGGGAAAGGCCATTCGGATCACTGAAGGAAAAGCCTCTGAGAGGAAGCTGTCTTCACCAGGCCACCCTGCCCAGCTTTGGACGAGGTATAGGATCCTGCCTCTTGGCTGGAGAAGTTCCGTCTCTCCCAGCCAACGAAAGCGCTCCTTCACCCGTATTTATCGGTGGGTGTCTATTCTCTATGAGCCCCCCCCCCCAACCCCCCAGTATATTTCTTCTTATTTCTGCTTGGCTACGACGTGGCCATTTTTTTTTTTTTTTTTTGGCTAAGTGCTAATGTGTGTCCATTGTGGAACTGGTATTTGGAGGGAAGCGGGTAAAGCCTCGGATATAAAAATGGAGTTTCTCCTGGCCTTTAGCCAGGAAGTTAGAATTGACCTGAGGGAGCGGCTGGGCATCATTTCAGGCCAGGACGAGCTCTCTCTCCGAGGAGGAGCAGGGGAGAATGTCCAGGCCCTTGTGGCCCCTTCACCTCGGCTTCCTCTCTTGGCCTGAATTCCAGTCTCCCTCTGGGGAAGGTGACGGAAGGGCTGGACGGTTCTGTTCTGCTTCTCTTGCAGCCACACGTCCCCCCCCCCCCCCCCCCAAGGCTGGGCGGGCAGGCGGGAAGGGAAGAACTCCGGGAAGCCCATCCAGCATTGCTTTCCACAGGACTCGCCTAAGCCTGTTTCTGCTCTCCTGCGGGCTCGGCTCTTATTTCCCTGCTAGACAGAGCGCTTGGACTGTGCGCTGACCCAGAAAGCAGCGAGCCATCCCCACCCACAGGGAGAATCTCGGGAAGGGGACCGTGTCCGTGTCCCGGGGTGCGATGCAGTGGCCTCCCGCGCCTGGGCTGAATCAGCGCCCGACGGGATGCAGCCCACTAGCAGGGCCACCCACAGGCAGCCCTTTTCCCCAAAGCAATGAGGACCATGTGTGCCTGCTGCTCCTCGGGAGGGGGGAGGGAGAAAGCGGCCTCCGAGTAAAGGCTCAGCGGAGGAAGCCGCGGCCCGGGAGTGTGGAGCCTGCCTGGGGGGGGGGGTTCGCTCGGGACCCCCCCTCCCCCTTCAGGTCTTTCTTCTTTATCCTGCCGGGGGCTGACCACCAAATCCCTGCGGGGGAGACCCTATGGAGAAAGAATTCGGCGTGCCAGAAGCACGCTTCCCGGGGCTCAGGCCACGGTCGTCATGGTGACTGCTCTGTTTCCGCCAACACCTGGAATCCTGCGGGCCCTCGGGCCTGCTTCTAACGGGGCTCGGCCTAGAACCCCTCCGCTAGGAGAACAGGCAGGCGCCCCTGCGGCCTAAACCCAGCGGCGGGACCGCCGAGCGACAGGAGAAACGCACGCGAGGGCCCTGGATCCAAGAGAGGGCAAATGGGCGCCCCAGGAAGGGCGGCCAAATGGCGAACCACAAGCTGGCACAAAACCCTTTCCGCAAAGTTCACTCGGATGGCCTTTCATGACTCGCTTTAATGACGGATTTTTCATATTTTTTTTTTTTTTTTTTTTTTTTAAATTTCGAGCTCCAGATTCTCTCCAGTCCTCCAGCCCCTCCTCCACATTCGTGGAAAAGCCTGCCGAGCATCGCTCCGCGGGAGCCCTGGCGCCCCTCCCCCCAAAGAGCGAGCAAAAGAAAGTGGAAAGTTGTGCTTCCGTCTGGCCTGGGGCGCCACTTCCCCACCAGCCCTTCGGAATTGTTTCAGAGAGTGACATTGACGGGGATCGGGCTGCTCGCCACCACTCTGCAACAATCCCAAAGACCCCCTTATTTAGATCGCCCTTGGTTTGTGTGGAAAATGTTTCCTGCTTTGGCCTGGGCTCTCCGGCTCGGCTCCCGAGCATTTTATCTTGTCTGCAGTTCCTCCATTTGACTTGATTCGAAATGTCTTCCACGATATTGACTTTTATTTAAAATTTGTTTCTTTTTATATATATTCTATATTCTATTCATTATATATTATAGCATTGTGATATATAGACTATATAATGAAT
>NW_025343674.1:0-2158 GCF_016433145.1 Gracilinanus agilis
ATGCTCTATTTAGAATATACTCTATTTATTGTATATACTCTATTTAGAATATACTCTATTTATTATATATCATACATTTATATATAAAGGGAGCAAAGGAGAGACTAAGGCCTCAGTGGTTAGGAGCGGGGATGCTAGATAGACAGCAACAAAAATCAGGCTTCCTGGCTCTGAGAGCAATCATTGCATCAACTAGTGGTATATTGCAGGGGAGGTGCTCCGAGAAGGGGAGGGATGATTGATACTGAGGAGTGTGGGTTAGAAAGTAGGACTAGGCAGGGTGGTCAGAAGAGATGAGTGGTGGACACTGCTTCATTGCTCCTCCTCAGATGCTCTGGGCTAGGGAGCATTTCTCAAGAATTCAAGCCAGGATTACCACTCCCACCCCCTTTCCCTTGGCATCAGTTCCAGGCAATAAGGTGTTAAAAAGAGTGGTGGGAGGTGGTCTGGGAGTTGGGATGCCTCTAGTCTCCACTAGAACTGCTTGGGAATCCACCAGGCTAGTATGGAATGAGTTAAGTCTGCCTGCAATCTGCAAGACTGATGCTGGTGGGGGGGAGGGAGTTGGGGGTGGAGAGGGAAGGGGAAGCAAGAGTCTCCTGGATTGCTGGGAGACAGCTTCAGAGTCCCTTTCCCTAAGGGGCTGGCTGCCCCTTCCTCTTAGTCCCCACAGGGGCTCTGCCCTCCCTTGAGGTCCCCTCTCTCTCCCTCCTAGCAGCTCAGGCTCCCCCTGGCTTTGTGTCCCCAGGAGGGTGGGCTGCAGGATTTCCAGCCCAGCCCTGGCTGCCTGTTCAGTTTTTCCAAACCCTCCAGTTGGGGAAGGCAGAAGCCCTGTCAGGATAAGAGTCCCTTCCCCCCTACTCAGCAACCCCCCCACCTCCCACTTCCTGCCCCCAACGCCTCCCCCCTACTTCATTCCCATCCTTCTCCTCTTGCGCTTCCCCCTACCATTCCTGCTCTAATTGGAGGGGGTCAGCTAGCTTGGCAGAAGAATTCTGGAGAGGGGTTAGTAAACCTTGATTCAGTAGACAGCTCCTAGTTCAATATCTGGCATGGTGCCTAACCTCTCTTTCCAGCCTGGCACCCTGGTGTGTGTATGTGTCTATGTGTGTGTGTAAGGGCACAGCCTGTAGTGGCATCCCCCCCAGGATAAGGAGGTGGGGCAAAAGACCTCAGTTCCCTGGGGATAAAGAGATTGGGAGGGTGTGTGTGTGAAGAGTAAGAACTGGTCCTGGGGCGGGCACCAAGCTGGGGCAAAGGGTAATGAATGTTGGCTCAGTTCTGCCCTGTTGGTCTATTATATAATAATCACCATCTATCAGGAAGCTAGGCAGCAGCAGCCAGTGGCAAAGCTAGGACACCTGGGTCCTCTGCTCCTCTAGAGTCCAGGAAGTTATATCCCCACATTGGAGTTTTTCCAAGGAACGGTTGTCATAATACTGATGTGAGCAAGGAAAGGAGATATGGGGGGAGGGGGGAGCCTGAGGGATGGTGGGCAGTCTAGCTGCCACGCTAAGAAACTGGCCCCCCTTTCACTCTGACTGACAGCACCCTGAGCCAATAATAGGAGTTATCATAGGGCTTAGATTTAACCCTTTTCTGAGTGCCTGGCTCTGTGATTTTAAGAGATTGAAGCCCCTCCTGGGGAATGGGTCATCAGTATGAGACCCTCCCACTCCTTCCAGCTGTGTGCATAGGGTCCAGAGGGGGGCTGCCTTGAGGGGAACACAGGTGTCCATGCCTGGAAAACAGGGATGCATAGGTTTAAAGGGGCTGTTATTCTGGCTAACCCCATCTGAGAACTAATGAAAACTATGTGTGTGTGTGTTGCCTTGTGTGTTTCACAACCAAGAGACAGGAAATGATTTTAGACTGTGGTGTCACACATGCACTGAGATATACAGAAACACAGTATTAAACACTGACACAGATACACAGTGACACAGTTAGATACACAATGACATATTCAAACACACTGGCATACATGAAAACACGACTCATGTTAGCCAGTAGAGGGGGTTACTCCATTCCAGCAATGGGCACTCATAGACATCCCCCTACCACCAGCCCCCCCCCATCTCTCTCTCTCTCAGTGTCTGTCTCCCTCCTTCCTCTTTCCCTCTCTCCCTGGTTCTCTCTCCCCCCTCTTACTCCTCTC
>NW_025343675.1:0-3289 GCF_016433145.1 Gracilinanus agilis
AGGCTTCTAATTTATCCCCATTGCATATGATGCTTGTTGATGGTTTTAGGTATATACTGTTTATTATTTTTAGGAAAGGTACTTCTATCCCTATACTTTCCAGGGATTTCAATAGGAATTGGTGCTGTATATTGTCAAAGGCTTTTTCAGCATCTATTGAGATAATCATGTGATTTTTGTTTGTTAGATTGTTGTTATGGTCAATGATGTGGATGGTTTTCCTAATGTTGAACCATCCTTGCGTCCCTGGTATAAATGCCACCTGATTATGGTGGATGATCCTCTTGATCACTTGCTGGAGTCTCTTTGCTAATATTCTATTTAAAATTTTTGCATCTATGTTCATTAGGGAGGTTGGTCTGTAGGTTTCTTTCTCTGTTTTTGATCTACCTGGCTTTGGAATCAGTACCATATTTGTGTCATAAAAGGAATTTGGTAGGACTCCTTCTTTGCTTATTATATCAAATAATATGTATAGTATTGGGATTAGTTGCTCTTTGAATGTCTGATAGCATTCATTTGTGAATCCATCAGGCCCTGGCTATTTTTTCTTAGGGAGTTCTTTGATGGCTTGTTCAATTTCTTTTTCTGATATGGGATTATTTAGGCATTCTATTTCTTCTGCTGTTATTCTAGGCAATTTGTATTTTTTGTAAATATTCATACATATCTCCTAGATTGCTATATTTTTTGCCATATAATTGGGCAAAATAGTTTATAATGATTGCCTTAATTTCCCCTTCATTAGAGGTGAGGTCTCCCTTTTCATCTTTGATACTGTCATTTTGGTTTTCTTCTTTCCTTTTTTATTAGATTGACCAGTACTTTGTCTATTTTATCTGTTTTTCCAAAATACCAGCTTCTAGTCTTATTTATTAATTCAATAGTTCTTTTACTATTCATTTTATTAATTTCTCCCTTAATTTTTAGTATTTCTAATTTAGTTTTGACCTGGGGATTTTTAATTTGCTCGCTTTCTAAATTTTTAAGTTGCTTGTCCAATTCATTAATCTGTGCCCTCCCTAATTTGTTAATATATGCACTCAAGGATATAAATTTCCCCCTGAGTACTGCTTTGGCTGAATCCCACAGAGTTTGGTAGGATGTCTCATCATTGTCATTCTCTTCAATGAAATTGTTGATTGTTTCTATGATTTCTTCTTTGACTAGCTGGTTTTGGAGAATTATATTATTTAATTTCTAATTAGTTTTTGGTTTGTCTGTCCAGGTGCCCTTACTAATTATTATTTTTATTTCATTATGGTAGGAGAAGGTTACATTTATTATTTCTGCTCTTTTGCATTTGTTTGCAATGATTCTATGCCCTATAACATGGTCAATCTTTGTGAATGTGCCATGTGCAGCTGAGAAGAAGGTGTATTCCTTTTTGTTCCTATTTATTTTTCTCCACATATCTATTAAATCTTTTTCCAGGGCTTCATTCATCTCTCTTATCTCTTTTTATTTATTTTTTGGTTTGATTTATCTAGGTTTGAAAGAGGGACATTTATGTCTCCCACTAGTATAGTTTTACTATCTATTTCCTTCTTGAGCTCTGCCGGTTTCTCCTTTATGAATCTGATTGCTATGCCATTTGGTGCATACATATTGAGCAATGTAATTTCCTCATTGTCTATTCTACCTTTAATCAGGATGTAATGACCTTCCCTGTCTTTTTTAATCAAATCTATTTTTACTTTGCTGGAAATCATAATTGCCTCTACTACCTTCTTTTTTCTCATTTGATGCCCAAAGGATTTTGCTCAAGCCCTTGATGTTAACCTCTGTATGTCCACCCGCCTCTCATGTATTTCTTGTAGACCACATATAGTAGGATTTTGGTTTCTAATCCACTCTGCTATTTGCTTCCTTTTTATGGGTGAGTTCATCCCATTCACATTCAGAGTTATAATTATGAGTTGTGTATTTCCTGACATTTTGGTATCCTCTCCTAGTTCTACCCCTTCTTCTTACACTATTTCCTTTTAAACCAGTGGTTTGCTTTATGCCAGTAAAACTTGTCCTATCCCTTGATTTAATACCCTTTCTACCCCTCCCTTATTATTCCCCTCTATTTATTTTTAAGGCATAATTAATTCCCTCCCCCTTTTTCTCCCCTTCCTTTTCTGACCTTCCCACTCACCTGCTCCCCTTGCTTTATCCCTTCTGGATTTCTCAGTAGGGTTCGATAGATTTTTATGTCAAATGGATAAAGTTACTCTTTCCTCTCCAGGTTAATTACACTGAAAGTAAGGTTTAAATATTACCTCTTAATGCTCTTTTCCTCTCCTTCTTATAATAGTATTTATCCTTTCCCCTTCCCATGTCCTCTTTGTGTGTAATAGAATAACCTATTTTTCTTATTCATTCTAGTTTCTCTTGGTGTCCTCTACTATTCACCTCCCTCTTTCCCACCCCCATATTATTTTAGACCATTTAGTATTCCAATCTCTCCCTATGAATAATTCTTCTAATTACTATAATAGTGAATACTATAATAGTGAATAGAGTTCTTTACAGAGAATTATACATAACATTTCTCCACTTAGGAATACCAATAATTAGATCATATTGAAACCCTTAAAGAGACAAATTTAAAAAATACATGTTTTCTTTCTTTCCCCTCTGTATCTTATTTACCTTTTCATGTTTCTCTTGATTTTTGTGGTTGGATATCGAACTTTCCAATTAGTCCTGGTCTTTTCTGTGCAAATACTTGGAAATCTTCTATCTTGTTGAATGCCCAAACTTTCCCTTGGAAGTATATGGTTAGATTTGATGGGTAGGTGATTCTTGGTTTTAGACCCAGTTCTCTTGCCTTTCTGAATATCATATTCTAAGCCTTGTGGGCTGCCAGGTCCTGTGTGATCCTGATTGTTGCTCCTTGATATCTGAATTGTCTGTTTCTGGCTTCTTGTAAAATTTTTTCTTTTACTTGGAAGCTCTTGAATTTGGCTATTATATTCCTTGGGGGTTGTCTTTTCAGGGTTAGGTGTAGAGGGTGATCTATGGATCCTTTCCATGTCTATATTGCCCTCTTGTTGTAGGACTTTTGAGCAATTTTGCTGAATAATTTCTTTTAGTATGGAGTCCAGATTTCTATTAATTTCTGCTTTTTCAGGAAGACCAATGATAATCAGATTGTCTCTTCTAGAACTGTTTTCTTGGTCTTTCACTTCCTCATTGAGTTATTTCATGTTTCCTTCTATTTTAACAGTCTTTTGAGTTTGTTTTATTTGTTCTTGCTGTCTTGAGAGATCATTAGCTTCTAATTGCTCAATTCTAGCCT
>NW_025343676.1:0-1298 GCF_016433145.1 Gracilinanus agilis
CTCCTCGGGCGTATCACACCAGGATCCCCATTACCTTGAGTACCCCCCACGACCCCTACTTATCCTCCTCCACCATTCCCATCTTCCCAAAGAAGAGTAGTGCTGAGATCTCTCCGGGCCCCTTACCTTGCTGAGTTAAGGTAATGTTATTTTTGGAAGGACACAGACAAACAGAAGAATCTGAAGGTGAAACCATGCGCTGAATGCAAGAAGGAAAGGACTGCACATGATTGACTGCGCCAGCTCCACTCGGGCTGAGGGGGGACGCCAAGGGAGTCCGCGGCTCGTAGTCCCATCCAAGGGGCTCCTCCCCACCAAATCTCCCCTAGCCCCGTGGTCCAGAGGCACTGCAGTGACCCCCAAGCAAAGGTATGAGAGAGTACTCCTCCAATCCAAGGCGTTTTCTGGAGGCTTTCTCACATGTATAGGTCGGTGTCTTCCCCCAGGATGAGAAATGGTCTGTCCTATATTAAATGCACACACTATCTACTATTGTCTCATCAGCACAAAGTTCTGCTACAATGCGGGGAAAGTCTAGATGCTCCAAATGACTCATAAACAAATAATTGTTCCACTAATAGCATTGAATCATTATCTGATCATGTATTTGTCCTACCTTCTTTCAGATGACTAGCACTGCTTTACTTCGGTGTTTCAAATGCTGAATGCACTAGTACTAGACAGACACATGTAGAGACACATATACACGTATGTGCCTACACAGGTCGGTTATACATTTGTAGAGAATTTGAGCACTTGGGAACTGGTACATACTCTAGAATTCAGAAACGTTTGCTTAAATATGGATATAGTTTCAAGCTGTCCCAGATGCATGTATATTAGATATGGTTTGGTGCGTTTGGTGTGTGGGTTTTTTTTTTTAACTCGCTGGTAAAATATTTATAGATTTATTCAAATGCACAGTAACAACACATTAAAGTCCTCAATCAAGATCAAAGAGTTCACCAGTTACACTGGAATATTTGAAAAACCTCTGAACAGTATTTGTGCCATCTGGCTTTTTAAAATGTAGTGTGTTGTGGTTTTTTTGTTTGTTGGTGTTTTTTTTTTTTTTACTTTCATCCTTCAAAAGTTCAAGTCTTATTTTTCTATCTGTTTTCAGAACCCAATTTACCCAGACTACGTCTAGCCAAAGGCAGAGGCAGCTTATATTGCACTGTACATTATAATTTAACCCCATGAGCTTCGGTGCTATCAAATAGGAGTCTCTATAACACGCCACCCCCCCTCCCCCGTTGGTCTCTGTCTCTCTCACCTCACATCTCTCTCTCTCTCTC
>NW_025343677.1:0-12339 GCF_016433145.1 Gracilinanus agilis
GCGTGGTGGCATAGGATGGTTAAAGCAGGAGAAAGAAAATGAGAACAACTAGACTAGTGGTTAGCCCATGCTGTTCTGAATTCTGCGGGCATTGAAGCTTATTATATATCTTTCTCAAGTAAAAAAAGTCACAGTTGGTAAGGGGCAATGAATCATGTATAATCCATTGAAGTCTAAAGAATACAGATGCAAAGACAAATGGTCAAATTCCAAACCCCAATTCAGAGGGGATAATTCCAGGAGAGGAAATATCCCAGGGAGATGCTTACCAGTCAAATCCTAAAGGAGCCAGTTCTAATCTGAATATGCACTCTTATCTAATTAACATTTGTTAGGAAAGGAATCATTAGCTTAGTAGATGCTGGTCTGCCACTTCAAAGCTCTCCAATAAGAATTGTAAAAAAGGTGGGGATCAAAGACTGAGTCAAAAGAGGAGCCTCAGATTTTTACCTTAGATGGCCCATTCAGTCTGCATCCTGACATGCAGTGCTGAAAATCATACACACAGTTTTACTTGCCAATGATTTTGTAATGGGATCCAGATAAAATATCTGTTACAGACTCTGTTTCTCTAAATGACTCCTAATAGCCTTCTTGGAGGGATCAAGTTGATTTTGGATTAACCTACCTGCTGGTACCAGAGCCTTTTGGGGCTCAGGTGACCAGGACCAAACACAAAGACTGCCTCAGCCTGGATTGGTCACGTAGGGAATCCAGATAACAGGCCCTAAATTTGATCCTATTTCTCCAAAGGCTTTAATACATAGAACGGCTTCCCACAGAATTCCCCCTGCTTTTATTTAAAAAAAAATTTCTTTTAGAACTTAGAGAGTGGTCACAACTATCAGTTATAGAGAGTACAAAAGGATTCTGTTCCGATTTACAGATTATGATAAAGGACCACGTAACCCTCTATTGCTCTTAATGTCCTTTTCTTTTGTTTTGAATTGAAGAGATTTTAGCTCAATTTGAATTTGCCTTATTGAAGAATTGAGTGATCTAATGAGAAATGGAATGAGGTCAAAATGAGTATATGATTCAGACAGAAAGGGTGATACCACAGGCAAATTAGGGGAGCATAGAATAGTTTATCTTTCAGATTTATGGGGAAGAGAAGAACTCATGACCAAACAAGAGATATGAGAACATTACAAGATGTAAAATGAATAATTTTGTTTATTTTAAATTAAAAGGTTTTGTACAAACAAAACTAATGCATCAAAGATGCAAAGAAGGGAAATCACAAACTCAAGGAAAATTTTTACAGCAAATTTCTCTGAGAAAGGTCTAATTTATCAAATACATAGAGTCAAACTTATAGGACTACAAGTTATTCCCCAATTGACAAATGATCAAAGATATGAACAAGCAATTTTAAGATGAAGAAATCAAACCTATCAATAATTATATGAAAAAATGTTCTAAGTAACTCTGGATTAGAGAAATGCAAATTAGAATAACTCTGATGTACCAACTCACATCTATCAAATTTTCCAATATGAGAGTAAAAGAAAATGATAGATGTTGGAGGGGATTTGGCAAAATTGGGACACTAATGCATTGTTGGTGAAGTTGTGAATTGATCCAGCCATTCTGGAGAGCAATTTGGAGCTATGCAAAAGGGCTAGAAAACTGTGTATACCTTTTGATCGAGGAAATATGACTACTGGGTCTGTATCCCAGAGAGATTAAAAAAAGGGGTTGGGGGAAGGACCTAGTTGTATAAAAATATTCATAGCTTCTTTTTTTGTGTTGGCAAAAGATTAGAAATTGAGGGGATGCCCATCAGTTGGGGAATGGCTGAACAAATTGTGGCATATGTGATTAAATATTATTGTGCTATAAGAAATGATAAGCAGAATGATTTGAGAAGAAGCTGGAAAGACCTATAGGAACTATTTACACAGTGAATTCAGCAGTAACAGGAGAACATTGTACACAGTAACAACAATATTATACGATGATCAGCTTTGAAAAACTTAGTTACTATTAGCAATACAATGATCCAGGAGAACTGTGAAGGACTTAGGACAAAGAATGCTAACCACCTCCAGAGAAAGAACTGTTTGAGTCATGCTGTTTTTCACTTTATTACCCATTAGGGTTTTATATGAGTATTCACTTACAATGACCAATATGGAAGTATGTTTTGCATGATAAGATGTGTATAACCCAGTTCAAATTGATTACCATCTCTGGGAGGTAGGAGGGAATGGAAGTGCAGGAGACAATTTGGATCTTATAACTAAAGAAAACATATGTTGAAAATTGTTACTAAATGGAATTGAGAAAATATAATATTGAAAAATAAAAATTAACCTACTTATCACAGTAATATTCCATCATAATCAGATGCCACATCATGTTTAGCCATTCCACAATGGATGGACATCCCCTCAGTTTTGAGTTCTCTACCACCAAAAGGAGAGATGCTCTAAATATTTTGTAATATATAAATTCTTTCCCTTTTCACCTTATCACCTTGGGAAACATCCCTATCAGTGGAATTGCTGGGTCAAAGAACATACATAATTTTATAATTCTCTGGACAAAATTCCAAATTGCTCTCCAGAATGGATAGATCAAGTCACAGTTCCACCAACATGGTATTAGTGTCCCGATTTTTTCCACATTCCCTTCAACATTTATCATTTTGCCTTTTCATTATTTTATCCAATCTGATGGGTATGAACTGTTATCTCAGAGTTGTTTTGATTTGCATTTCCCTAATCTGTAATGATTTAGAGCATTTTCTTCTTATGCCTTTGTATGGCTTTGATTTCTTCATCCACAAACGTTATGTGACCATTTCTCAATGAGGAATGATTCATGTTCCTATGAATTTGACAATACTCTATATCCGAGTTATGAGACCTCTGTCTGAGAGGCTGCCTCAACATTTTTCCCAAATTTTCTACTCTCATTTCCATTGCGTTCTTAACCTTCATAGTCACTACTAAGCTTGTAGCACTTCTCCAGTCTTTGTGGTAAAAATCAACTCTTCCTGTCATCCTGAAATGATAATTAAGCCAAGAATCCTTTGTTTTAGGTTCCTGTGAAGTTTGAGGATGTGGCAATATATCTATCCAAGGAGGAATGGGAAGTAATGGACCCCACTGAGAGGAGACCGTAGAGGCAGGTGATGCTGGAGAATTACAAGAATGTCGTCTCAGTGGGTAAGCATGTCATTGTGCCCCATTTTCTACCTACTGGCCTTCAACTTAACCTGTCCTTGGTTTCATTTGTTAGTAATGGCCACTAATAGTAATAGCAACATTTAGATACTGCTTTGACATTTGTAAAGTGCTTTACAATTAATTATCTACAGCCCTGAGAGGCAGGTGCTGTTATTTTTCATTTTACAGATTTGGAAACTTAGGCAGAGATATTAAATGACTGGCACAGAGTCTCACTCAGTAATTATCTGAACCTTCCTGACTCCAAGCTCCCTTTTCTATACATTTCGTTATCCAGAAGTTTGACATTGGCAAAAAGCCTGTTATCTCAGTGGTCTGGCTCTTACAGGAGGATGGAGCACATACCCAGTGTGGAGGATGGTCAGTGCAAAGACCCAAAGATAGCTAAGGAAGGAAAGGAGAGAAGACCAATTCGACCTGATCATAGAGTATGGGAGTGGGGATCATGTCCAACAAAGCTGGAAAGTTTGATTGGTGCTTAAAAGCTAAACAAAAGAGTTTATATTTTCTCCTCGAGACAATAGGGGTCCTCTGGATTTAGAAATAAAAGGGATTTTTGAGGCCACTGAGTCCAACTCTTTGTTTCATATTCGAGGATGCAAAGACTTAGCAAGGTTATGGGGTTTGCCCAAAGTGGCAAGGCCATGATCTGCATTCAAGGACTTTGACTGCAAATTGAACATTCTTTTGTGAAGATTAAAATTAATATGCAAAGTACTAAATATTATATTTATAAATATTTTATTAATACTAAACTAACGAAAGAGTAACTAAAAGGTACTAACCAGCTTGTTTCCAGGAACCAAAGAGAGAGAGGGATGAGTTACAGCCAACTATAAAACAATAACATGACTACACAAACGTGGAGATACAGGAGAGATTAAAGGCAATTTTGGGAAAACTAAGGGAGAGGAGTCCTCTTATTGAGGAAAAAAATTCCCAAGTTTCAAGTCTCTCTCAGCCAGGAGTCCAGGATCAGCTTAAGACTTTGGCTTAAAAAATGGCTAGGGAAGGCTGAAAAAGAACCACATGGGGTGGGGGAAGGGATTGGAGTTCTCACCCATCCATTGAAAAAAGTGGCTAGGATTGGCAGGCTGCAAGCTGGGGGGGAATTGTTCTGGAATGCTGGCTCAAGCAGATGGGTGGGGTAAGGCATCAACAGGGAAAGCAGGTGGCTGGTAGGCAGAGTCTGCAGTGGCAGAGATAGGGTGAAGGCAGGTACCTGGGGGGCAGGAGAAGAAAAAAAAACCACAGGACCATAGGGCAAGAAAGGGAAACTCCAGCTCTCATCTCTTGGGCAAACTTACTAACTATACTGAAAATGTATTTTAAAAAATATTTGAGAATTCTATCCCATCATGGTTAGCCATAATGTGAAGATTAAAATTAATATGTAAAATACTAATTATTATATTGATAAATATTTTATTAATAATAAACTAGCAAAAGAGCCTAACTAAAAGGTACTAAACAGCTCCCTTCCAGGAACCAAAGAGAGAGAGGGATGAGCCAACTCTAAAACAATAACATGACTACACAAACGTGGAGGTACAGGAGAGATTAAAGGCAATTTTGGGAAAACTAAGGGACTTATGGGGGGATGAAATCCAAGGTTCAAAATTCCCACTTTGGACTGTGTTTACTGCATCTCAAAGGCAAAGAGTAAAACATAGGAAACCAGTGAGATTTTTCTGTGCATGTGATTTCCCATGTTTAGTGGTCATTGAATTTGAAAAGAGTGATTTTTCCTTAAACTCCATTTTAGGAAACAGACATCTCAGCAGTTTGAGAGTAGAAGGCAAAATAGTGGTAAACAGCAAATATCATGAGTTAGCTGTTGAGGAGAAGAAAACATTAGGGTGAGATCCTAACAGAGAGGTAGCACAGTATGGCAGAAAGAGCACCAGTTTCAGAATCAAAGGGCTTGGGTTCAGATCCTGCCACTTAGGCCTGTTTGACCTTTGGCTAGTCACTTAATGTCTCTGTGCCTCAGTTTCCTCCCCTATAAAAAGAAGAGTGTTTTTCTAGCTATACATCTGTGCCTTTGGATTGAGGGGCACTTGATTGTTTATAAAAACCTTGGTCAGTGTCAAGAGAAATGGCCTGGATGTTTGTTCTTTGATGAAGGGCCATAAGAGCCTTCTCTTCAAGGAGTTGAACATCTTTGCCTTGAGATTTCTCCACTGGAATGTTTGCTTTTTCCTCAGCTCCTGAACCCCACTGGACTTTCCTGTTAGAACCACCCTGGACAATCTCCCTCCCTAGGAGCATCCTGGGCCGGCACCCATCTCTGGGGTGGCAGCTCTGTGTCCTCCCCATAAACTAGCATGTGCTTTTTGCTTCCGCTGAATAGGAACTCCTCATAACAAGCCAGAAATGATTGTGCATCTGGAACAAGGGGAAATGGCATGGAGCCCAGCTCTGCAGAGACCTTGGAAGAAAAAGAGAAGAGTCCAAAGCCACAGCTTGGGTGAGTAAAATGAGAAGCAGGGAAAGAAGTCACAGGTTTAGTGGGATGGTAAGATGGCAAATAGCTGGATTGTCATGACTGGGGAGCTCTTGTGAGAAGCAGGCCTCCTGCACAGTGTGTGTGTGTCCATGGATCCCTTCTTGCCAAGAAGGGACATGGTTTCTGTGTCTTGTGTAATGGAACAGATTTGTGAATGTGAATACCTAAGTGCTGATCTTCCATAGAGGATCAGGGTTTGGTGGGGAAAGTGTGGAGGGAAGAAGGGGGAGACTGCTAAGAAACCAGCTAAGACAGGAGAAACAGGATTATTAGAATGTGTGGGTAAACCCAGGGTGTGGCTAGCTGTGGAAGAAGCAGGCCTTTCATTCTGTTTTTAGAAAGGTGAGAGAGGCTCCATCTGTCCTTCTGAAATGGAGACAGAAGTACTCTGCTGCTCTGGAAGAGCAAGCCATCTACTTACTTAGAGGACCTTGATTTCTCCTTTTTGCTTACAAAGAATCAGGACCTTTGCCAGTTGGTCCTGTTTGAAATGAGGCACAACTGCCTCTGGTGTCCCAATTTGTGCCTGCCCCGGGTCCCCAAGGGTGTGCCCATGTCACCCCTCCATTTGACACTTCCCTGGAACTGGTTTGGCCTTTGCCCTTTGTAATGCAGGATTGCTGCAAGAATCTCTTGCACTTGCAAATCCACCTGAGGCCTTCCTGGCAGTTGGAGGGAATAGAATGTTGACCCAGCCAGAGTGCTAGTCTCACAGCAAAACCATTGGAGCTGGTCTATAAATATCCCTGGAGTACCAAGTGAAGGGCCTTTTGCTTTTGGGGCTTTTGGGCTTTGCCTGATTTCCCTTGACCTCTCCCTTGACATCCTGCTATTCCCTGGATTTCCCCATTGGGCCCTGGGTGGAGGGTATTTTTGGTGGGTGGAAATCATGGGAACTAGCTTCTCTAGGCAGGCAGGGATAACCTAAACCAAGCCATCACCTCATCTAGTTATCTGACAAACCTTATTACATCAGGACATTGAAATTATCCCTGATTGAGGGAGCTGGCTCCCTCAGCCTCATTCCCTCTTCTGTGACCCTCCCCCAGCATCAGCTTCTCCCTTAGCAGCAGTTACCAAACCTTAACCCCTTTTCCCTCAGATTACCGTTGGCTTTAATAAAACTCTATGCCTTTTATACAAAGAGTTTCTGATGAATCATTATACCAACTACTAGGGCAAAGGCTGAAGAGGGAAAGAATAACTTTCCTTTATTTCATGAGGGCTAAACTAGGCATCCATCTTGGGCAGGAAGTGGACCAGCTTTCACTTCCTGTATGCTGGGATTTGTTCTCCAGAAGGGAGGGACTCTTTACTCCTCCCATCAAGGGAGCCTAGAGACAAAGAGGGAGGCTGAATAGAACCTTCATCCAGACTCACACAATCTCTGGCTGACCTAAACCATCTTTTACTAAAGAGATAGCCTCCTTGTCTGAAGACCCAGCTGATACAACCCAGAGCCTTCATTACAAGCCTCTTTGATTAGCTACCTTCATACTCCCTTTCATATCATAATACCTTTCCCCTGAGGATGCGCCTCCTTTCCTCTCAGCCCTCCTTATGAGCCCTTTGGTACAAGAAATGTCATCACTCAATACCTGGCCTGGCAGGACACCACTAGGTCCTCTCTACTGAGAAGAGGTACTAAATGAAGGGCACAAAATGGTTAACTAACTTGCCCAGACTCTCACAGTCTTAGGAGCTGTATTTCTGGTTAATATAAGCTAGGTTCTTGGCTAAGGACTAAACAGAAGGTATAAGTGGTCCAGTTTGCAGGCCACGCGGGGCTGGGTTCAAACACTGCAGTATGGTTTTTCCCAATTCCCATAGCTGAATAAACCTTTCTCACAAGACAGAATTTGGACTAGGCCCATGATTGAAAAGAAGAATGAGCTAGCTGCAGAACCAAGTCACAGGCACCTGTGTATGAGAATGAGAGATCTAAGTTAGGGTTTTAAATCTTTAACATTAACTCACTATTTGCTTGTTTTTTTGAAGTGACTTCTAGAATTTTTGTATTACTACATATAAAGGTGAGAATTTCCTAGGAGTCTGTAGGGGGTCTGTAAAAGCTCTAGTAACAGCCTTTACTGTTCTTTTTTTTTTTAATTTTAAACCCTTAACTTCTGTGTATTGACTTATAGGTGGAAGATTGGTAAGGGTACGCAATGGGGGTCAAGTGACTTGCACAGGGTCATACTTTACTGTTCTTTTGTATTTCCCTGGGGCTGAATAGGGATACTGATCACGATAATTTCAATAATAAGGAGTGTTAGTAAGAGAAGAGTCACACAAGGGAATCTGAGTGGGGTTGGGGGGGGGGGTTCCCATCCTCCCTGGAATCTGCTGTGCAGTTAAGGTTCCTCCCTTACAACTTTGTCATTTAGGAAGGTTTTTATGTCCCCTGGCAGGGGAGTGCCCAATCCCCCATGGATCCCTTATCTATAAGCCATATCAATCAGGCTCTTCCATATATTCTTTTTTTTAAGTAAGAGAAATGTATATATTTTATTTTATTTTCATTTAATAATTTTTATTTTTTAGAAAATTTAACATGGTTACATGATTCATGCTCTTACTTTCCTCTTCACCCCATGACTTCCCCCCTCCCCCCATAGCCAATGTGATTTTTCCACTGGTTTTAACATATGTGATTGATCAAGACCTATTTCCAAATTGTTGATAGTTGCATTGGAGTGGTAGTTTCTAGTCTACATCCCCAATCATGTCTTCCTCAACCCATGTATTCAAGCAGTTGCTTTTCTTCTGTGTTTCTACTCCTGCAGTTATTCCTTTGAATGTGGGTAGCGTTCTTTTCCATAAATCCCTCAGAATTGTCCTGGGCCATTGCATTGCTGCTAGTACAAAAGTCTATTACCTTCTATTTTACCACAGTGTATTGGTCTCTGAGTACAATGTTCTTCTGGCTCTGCTCCTTTTGCTCTGCATCAATTCCTGGAGTTCTTTCCAGTTCACATGGAATTCCTCCAGTTTATTATTGCTTTGAGCACAATAGTATTCCATCACCAGCATATACCACACTTTGTTAAGCCATTCCCCAATTGAAGGGCACACCCACCTTTTCCAGTTTTTTGCAACCACAAAAAGCGCAGCTATAAATATGTTTGTACAAGTCTGTTTATCTATGATCTCTTTGGGGTACAACCCCAACAATGGTATGGTTGGATCAAATGGTAGGCATTCTTTTATAGCCCTTTGAGCATAGTTCCATATTGCCATCCAGAATGCTTGGATCAGTTCACAACTCCACCAACAATGCATTAACGTCCCAATTTTGCCATATCCCCTCCAACATTCATTGCTCTCCCCATCTCTCATTTTAGCCAATCTGCTAGGTGTGAGGTAATACCTCAGAGTTGTTTTGATTTGCATTTCTCTAATTATTAGTGATTTAGAGCACTTTCTCATGTTCTTATTGATACTTTTGATTTCATTATGTGAAAATTGCCTATTCATGTCCCTTACCCATTTACCTATTGGTGAATGGCTTGATTTTTTATACAATTGATTTAACTCCTTGTATATTTGAGTAATTAGACCCCTGTCAGAGTTTTCTTTTATAAAGATTTTTTTCCCAATTTGTTGTTTCCCTTCTGATCTTGACTGCATTGTTTTTGTACAAAAGCTTTTTAGTTTAATATAATCAAAACCATTTAATTTACATTTTGTAACTTTCTCTAACTCTTGCTTAGTTTTAAAATCTTTCCTTTCCCAGAGTTCTGACAAGTAAACTACTCTATGTTCACTTAACTTATTTATAGTTTCCCTCTTTATATTCAAGTCATTCACCCATTCTGAATTTATCTTGGTTTAGGGTGTGAGATGTTGATCTAAACCCAATCTCTCCCATATTATTTTCCAAATTTCCCAGCAGTTTTTCTCAAATAGTGGATTCATATCCCAAAAGTTGGGCTCTTCGGGTTTATCATACACTGTTTTGCTGATGTCATTTACCCCAAGTCTGTTCCACTAATCCTCCCTTCTGTCTGTTAGCCAGTACCATATTGTTTTGATTACTGCTGCTTTATAGTATACTTTAATATCTGGTACTGCTCGGCCAACTTCCTTCACATTTTTTTCATTATTTCCCTTGATATTCATGATCTTTTGTTATTTCAAATGAACTATGTTATAGTTTTTTCTAATTCAGTAAAGAAGTTTTTTGGTAGTTTGATAGGTATGGTGCTAAATGGATGAATTAATTTGGGTAAAATGGTCATTTTTATTATGTTAGCTCATCCTACCCGTGAGCAATCAATGTTTTTCCAAATGTTTAGATCTAGTTTTATTTGTTTGGAAAGTGTTTTGTAGTTGTTTTCATATAATTGCTGTGTTTGTTTTGGTGGATAGATTCCTAAGTATTTTATATTATCTAGGATGATTTTAAATGGTGTTTCTCTTTCTACCTCTTGCTGCTGTGATGTGTTGGAAATGTACAGAAATGCTGATGATTTATGTGCATTTATTTTGTATCCTGCAACTTTGCTAAATTTGTTGATTATTTCTACAAGCTTCTTAGTTGATTCTCCAGGATTTTTTAAGTATACTATCATATCATCTGCAAAGAGTGATAGCTTAGTCTCCTCCTTGCCTGTTTTGATACCTTTGATTTCTTTTTCTTCTCTAATTGCTACTGCTAGTGTTTCTAGTACTATGTTGAATAATAGAGGTGATAATGGGCATCCTTGTTTCACTCCTGATCTTATTGGGAAGGTTTCTAATTTATCCCCATTGCATATGATGTTTGTTGATGGTTTTAGATATATACTGTTTATTATTTTTAGAAAAGGTCCTTCTATTCCTATACTTTTCAGTGTTTTCAATAGGAATGGATGTTGTATTTTGTCAAAGGCTTTTTCAGCATCTATTGAGATAATCATGTGATTTTTGTATGTTAGATTGTTGATGTGGTCAATTATGTGGATGGTTTTCTTAATGTTGAACCATCCTTTCATACCTGGTATAAATCCCACCTGATCATGGTGGATAATCCTCTTGATCACTTGCTGGAGTCTCTTTGCTAGTATTCTATTTAAGATTTTTGCATCTATGTTCATTAGGGAAATTGGTCTGTAGTTTTCTTTATCTGTTTTTTATTTACCTGACTTTGGAATCAGTACTATATTTGTCTTAAAAGGAATTTGGTAGGACTCCTTCTTTGCTTATTATATCAAATAATCTGTATAGTATTGGTATTAATTGTTCTTTGAATGTTTGTTAGAATTCACTTGAGAATCCATCAGGCCCTGGCGATATTTTCTTAGGGAGTTCTTTGGTGGCTTATTCAATTTCTTTTTCTGATATGGGGTTATTTAGGTATTCTATTTCTTCTGCTGTTAATCTAGGCAATTTATATTTTTGTAAATATTCATCCATATCACCTAGATTGCTATATTTATTGCCATATAATTGGGCAAAATGGTTTTTAATGATTTGCCTTAATTTCCTCTTCATTAGAGGTGAGGTGTCCCTTTTCATCTTTGATACTGTCAATTTGGTTTTCTTCTTTCCTTTTTTAAATTAGATTGACCAGTACTTTGTCTATTTTATCTGTTTTTTCAAAATACCAGCTTCTAGTCTTATTTATTAATTCATTAGTTCTTTTAATTTCGATTTTATTAATTGCTCCCTTGATTTTTAGTATTTTTAATTTAGTTTTCATCTGAGGATTTTTAATTTGCTCAATTTCTAGTTTTCTAAGTTGCATGCCCAATTCACTAATCTCTGCCCTGCCTAATTTGTTAATATATGCACTCAAGGATATAAATTTCCCCCTGAGTACTGCTTTGGCTGCATCCCACAGAGTTTGGTAGGATATCTCATCATTGTCATTCTCTTCAATGAAATTGTTGATTGTTTCTATGATTTCTTCTTTAACCAGCTGGTTTTGGAAAATCATATTAGTTAATTTCCTTGACATTGTTAGCCCTGTGCCCTCTCAGGTTTATCCTCACACTCAGGGTCTGTCTGAGCTCTTTAGGCTCCAGAGGTCTCAGGTCTAGTTGTACTCAGGGTCAAACCTCCTGGTGGTCCCCTTGCTTGTTCCTCTGCCAGAGGCTCCTTTAACAGTCTGAGGCGCTGCTTCAATAGTTGTGCACCCCTCTGCACTGCGTCCCCACTCAAGGCCCATGCCTATGCTCAGGATCCGAGTCCTTGCCTGCTCTCAGGATCCAAGTCTGTGCTTGAGTCCTCAACCTCACTCGTGCCTGGGCTCAGGGTCTGTGTTCAAAGTCCACAAGTGTTCTTTAGCCTCTTGGGGTCTTATGTCTTCCTGCTCTCAGGGGCAGGCCCTGGTGGCCCCAGGTAGCTGCCAAGGACTTAATGCATGCCCCAAAGTTGCTCTAACTCTTGTGCACTGGCTGTGGCACTGTAGGTGGTATGGGGTGGGGGAGGGTGTTGCTCAGCTCGTGTTTTTTTTTAAACATTTATTAATATTCATTTTTAACATGGTTACATGATTCATGCTCCACCTTTCCCCTTCAACCCTCCCCCCGCACCCCTCCCCACCCTTGGCCGATGCGCGTTTCCACTAGTTTTGTCATGTGTCCTTGAACAAGACCAATTTCCAAATTGTTGGTAGTTGCATTGGTGTGGTAGTTTCGAGTCTACACC
>NW_025343678.1:0-1454 GCF_016433145.1 Gracilinanus agilis
CTGATCATAGATATGGAGATGGTGGGTCTACTTTCCAGAGTACAACAGGCCATTGTGTGTGCCTGAGAGGATTACCTTACAGAGCTACCGAAAATAATATTTACAATTTTTTCTCACCACTCAACCCTGTTTGAGTACACATTGAAATTGGACCTGATAGCAGAGTGACTGGAGAAGCAGATGTTGAATTTGCTACTCACAAAGATGCTGTGGTAGCTACATCAAAAGACAAAGCAGGAGGGTTCCGGGTTAAGATGGTGGCAGAGTAAAAAGCAGCTCTTAACCTCTCCTGACTGAAACACACAAAACTCCTCAAGGGGACATAAAAACAAGTCCAGACGAATGGAGGAACCTCACAACAGGGCACAGCGTGGAAGGTACGTGGAATCGGGACATTTCCATGCTATAAAGGGGTGAAACAGCTCTCACTAAATCGCGGGCTGAGCAACCACCCCACCCCCACCCCCTCCACACACACCACCTATAACGCCGAAGCCAGTTAAAAAGAAATAGAGCAAGTTTGGGGCACCCATCGAGCCACTGGCAGCTACAGGGCCTGTTCCTGAGAGTAGCAAGATTTGGGACCCCAATAAGCCAAAGAACGCACCCGAAATTTGAGCGCGGGAGAGCACAGGTGCGGCGGAGGCGTGGGTGGAGGCAGACACAGCCACGAGCCAAAACTCTGAAACCCTGAGTGGGGAACCAGCGTAGACGGGTATACGACTGTGGAAGCAGCGCCCTGAGACTTGTAAAGGAACCTCCAGCAGAGGATCAAGCAAGGGAGTCCACCAGGGGGCTTGACCTTGGAAAAAACCAGAACTCAGACCTCAGAAGCCAAAGGACTGCGACGAGGATAAAGCTGAGAAGCTACTGGGCTAATGATGGCTACCCAGACTCAGGAAGTTCAGAAGAGAAAGGTAAACAACAAGAAAAAGAAGTCTTTAACACTCGACAACTTTTACACAGAGAAAATTCAGACAACCGAGCAAACAGAGGAGAAGAACAAACAAGCATCCAGACCCTCCTCAAATAAGGAAAACTCCTCACAAGCTATGGAAGAGTTCAAAACTGAGATTCTGAGGAAGATGGAAGAGATCTGGCAAGAAAATAACAGTTTAAAAGGTAGAATCTTGCAATTGGAAAGTGAGGCTCAGAAATCAAATGAACTGATAAGCAAATTGAACACCAGAAATGACCAGATTGAAAAGGAAAACCAAAAGATTATAGCCAAAAACCAGTCCCTAAAGGCTAGAATCAAGCAATTAGAAGCTAATGATCTCTCAAGACAACAAGAACAAATAAAACAAAGTCAAAAGACTGAAAAATAGAAGGAAATATGAAATATCTCAATGAGAGAGTGACAGACCAAGAAAACCGGTCTAGAAGAGATAATTTGAGAATAATTGCTCTTCCAGAAAAACCAGAAATTAATAGAAACCTGGACTCCGTACTAA
>NW_025343679.1:0-6445 GCF_016433145.1 Gracilinanus agilis
TATATAAAGATAAATTTATAAAATTAAAATAATAATAAAAATTTAAAAAGTCTATGATGCCAAGGGAGCTCCTTGGCAGCAGGGACCGACTGTTACCATTCTGGGTATCTGTCCCTAGCCCTTGGCACAGTGCCTGGCACACTGTAAGTGCCTAATAAATGTGTGGTGTCTGCCTGGCTGGCTGGCCGGCTGGCCGGCTGGCCCCTCCTCCTCTGGGTCCTCCAGGAAGCCTGGTCCCTGCCCTGCCTCTCCCCGCCCTGGGCAAGGAGCAGTTTGTGTTGTCTCTAAAAGAACAGGCTGGAATGGCTGTTTCTGGAGTCCAGGCTCCCCCTCACAGCTCAGGGTCCAGACCCCACAAGGGCCCCCTACTTGTTACCACTCTCTTTCCCCGGAAGCTACATTGTATAAACTTTGTGCTCCCTGTGCCGAGCACAGACTGGGTCCCACCTGCCCCCAGGAAAGCATCTACACTAGAGCAATTTCTCTTTGGACAGACGGGGCAGCTCCAGAAAGGGGCAGGAGGTACAGTCTGGCACTGACTGCAGAGCATGTGTGACCTTAGGTAAGTCATTTCGCCTCCAAAACTTTGGGCTTCCTCCCCTGGAAAATGAGAGGGCTGATTCTGCTTCTCCCTGGAGGGTGGGAGGGTGAAACTTCCCTCTAGGACCTAGGACTTATCCCAGGCTCTCTAACTAGAGACCTAGGGAAGTGCCTGGGGGCAGCCAAGAGTTCAGTGACTTGGCCAGGGTCCCACAGCAAGGCTAGCTTTCTTTCCTCCAGAGTAAAAGTGAATAGGGCACTGGTTTGGAGTCAGGAACACCTGAGTTCAAATCTGGCCTCAGACATGTAGTAGCTGTGTGACCCTGGGCAAGTCACTCCACCCTGTTGGCCTCAGTTTCCTCCGTCAAATGAGCTGAAGAAGGAAATGGTCAACTGCTCCAGGATCTCTGCCAAGAAAACTTCAAATGCAGTCGTGAAGAGACAGATGTGGCAAAAATAAATGGGACACAGCGATAGGCCAAGTGTGAGGGGTTGCTGCTCCCTGGAATAAGAATGGAAGGACTCTGAGGAGGCGGCGCCTGTGGGTATGGAAGGCAACTTACACCTTCAGCTCTGCAAGGTGTGGGTTAGTTTTTGCAGAATTAACTTTTTTCCCCTCCTTTTTTATTAGTTTATTTAGAAAGGGGTGGTGGGGTGGGGTGGGAAATACGCCTTGATTAGGCACCTTCCACATTGCAGGATTTGTACAAATATTATCTCACTGGATCCTCCCAACAACCCTGAGTGTCGATGCTGTCATTATCCCCACTTTTCAGCTGAGAAAACTGAGGCAAACAGAAGCTAAGCGACTCACCCAGGGACGTGCAGCTAGTCGAGGCTGGATCTGACCTGAGGTGTCCCCACTATCCACTGTCCCATCTAATTGTTTGGAGCAGGAATATAGTGGGAAATAAAAAGAATGCACAAACTAAAGAAATCCATTAAAAAGAAAGTTTAAAATTCCTTATCAAAATCCTCTTCCTTCAAGAATGTTTTGGTCAGTTCAAATTCTGCCTCAGATAATGCTTATTGCCTCAATTTTCTTTCCCTGTAAAATGGGGATGATGATCACAGCATCCACCTCCCAGAGTTGTCGAATGAGATAATATTTATAACCTTAAAACACTACAGAAACAGTCTTATTGCTGTTGGGGAAAGGCCAACTCCTCCATGAAGCACTCTGTGATTCCTTGCCATGCCCACCAGCTGTGTTAGGCTCTGAGCCCCCTGAGGGCAGGCCTGGGCCTTATTCCTCTCTTTTGCCCACAATGCCCTGCAGTGTGCCCAGTGGTCCAGGAACACATCAATCTAAAGGGCTGGAGGAGGGACAAAAGCATGGGGAGGGGGAAGGGGCAGAAGGCCCGGGGTGTGCCCTTATGGTTGGGACAGACAGACAGACCGGATAGACAGACACACGTAGACGAGGCTTACTTTGGGGGCCATCCTTTCCACTTGACCAAGTATTCCACTTTCCCCTGGGAAGAGAGAGAAAGACAGACAGAAGGAGAAGCAGAGAGAACACAGACAGCCGTGAGGGCTCCAGCCGGGCCCAGGATCCCACCCCATCCCTCAGCCTGTTGGAGCCTTGGGGGGAGGGGGGAGTCTGGACCTTGATTCCCCATTCCTTTGTAGCAGAGGCAGTGTGGTGAAATGGGGCTTAGCACCAGCAGGGCTCTGGGTCGGCCCTAGCTGCGACATTCCCCTAAATCCTGGGGACACTTCTGTTTTCTTATCTATAAAATGGGACCCTATTCACACTTGCACATGGGCATGAGGTTACTGCAAGAGGAACGTGGGACCATCTAGTCCAATTCCTTCACTTTACTGATGGGGAAACTGAGGCCCAGGAAGGTCGAGTGACTTAGGATCACAGGGTCCTGGCTCTAGAGCTAGGAGTGACTCAGAGGCCATCTGACCCAATGGCCCTCATTTTTTGAGACAAGGAGAAACTGATCAATTTGTCCAGGGTCAGGTTTTGGACCTGGCTTTGCTGAATCTGACCCTACCCCGCAGGTCCGGGCATTCACAAAGATTTCTATGAATACACCCAGAAAGGCCTCTGGGCAGAGGACCTGGTTCCAGTCCTTGGCAAGTGCTGGAAGCCACAGGAGTCACCGGGCTTCTGCTTCTTTTTCTTGTCTTTCATCCCATTCCTTCTGGTTGGAATCAAGCCTGTGTACCAGTTCCAAAGCAGAAGAGGGTAAGGGCTAGGCAATGGGGGGTTAAGTGACTTGCCCAGGGTCACAAGCTAGGAAATAATATTTCGTGTCAAATTTTAAACCTCTCCTCTCTAAGCCTGGCTCTAAATCCACCAGCCCTCTAGCCGCCCCTGTTCCCCTCCCCACCAAGGGCAATTTTGTAAGACAAAGTTACAGAGGAATTGCCCATCTGCTCCAGCAAAGGGAATTTCCGGGGGAAACCGAGGTCGCGGTTATGCACCCTCAAAAAAGTCAAGTAGTGCCCAGGCTGGGCGCACCCCAGCTCCAAGGATGCGCGGAAGGAAGCAACGTCAATGTCAATTTACAAATAAATGACAACGAGCCGCCTTCTAGAAGGCGGAGTCAGCGGACCGGCTCGGGCTGAGAGCCTTATACCCTGTCGGGTTCCTGGGCCAAATGAAGGGATTGGACTAGATGGCTTGGGGGGGGGGGAAGGGTTAGTTCTAAATCCGATCCTTAAGGGACCCCAGTCCCCATCAGGAGAGCAGCGTTTGTTGGTTCTTTATGTATCTCCGGGCTTAAAAGCCGCTGCCGCGCGAGCGACTTGCCTTTTCTTCTGGCTGACTTGGTGGAAGGGGAGCAAGTCCATCCCGCTCCTAAGGCTCAGTATCCCCAACTAGAAAACGAAGGAAGCTGGGGCTAGGGTGGCGCCCTCAGCACAGGGTCCTCTCAGCCCAAGAGGTCAGCCTCGTTCCCGATTCTGTTGGACCCCAGGAAGGAGGGCAAGGAATGGCTAGGGTGGGATGGGGCGAACTTGGAGACTTCGGCTCGAGATCTCGAAGCCTCCTTGGGCTGTAGCCCTGTGGGTTCCCTCTGCCCAGGGCCCAGGGGCAGCCAAAGGGCAGGGTACCAGAGCCCGACCCCGCCCCACCCCGCCCTTCCCATGTGTCCCCCCACCTCCCACCCTCGGGTCTCCGCTCTGAATGGACCTGAAAGGCCCAACCCTCTTCCCCCGGAGGCCGGGTCTTTCGGAGAGGGTGGAGTTTGGGGGCCGTCCCAGGACCAAGAAGAGCTCCAAAGTGCTGGCCCTGGTGAGTTCGGATACTCCTGGGAAGCCTGAACACGCGGTCTTGGGGCATGCGGTCTCGGGACACAAGGGGGTGGGGAAGGATGGGAAGGATGAGGAAGGGGGGAAGGGAGGCGTGGGGGGAAGAGGAGGAAGTGGTGTCGGAGCACTCTTGGTCAAGTTCACCTGCTGCAGACATGGGGGGAGGGGGCACGCTAGACAAGCGACTTTCTTTTTAATCTTCAGCAAAGTTCCACCCCCAACTTGAGGAGTACTTAGGGGCTACTCCGGAGCTGAGGATCCCAAAGCGCCCTATTGGCCGCACGGGACGGCCGCTTTCTCCTCTCAGTTCTTCAAGGCGGGAAACTGAGGCGGGTATTTGGCTGAGATCACCGAGCCCAAGGGAACTACAAGATCCCTTCGGCTAAAGCCCAGCTTCCCTCAGCTGACTCCCCGAGTGCCCAGCTCCATAAGAGAAAGGAGAAAGTGCCTCCTCCCTTTCCCCGCACCCACTTGCACCAGGACGGTTCGGGGGCCCTCTTAGTGCGCGCCACTGGCGGCGGGCCGGAGTAGCCATGCACAGAGGTGGGACACGGCTGCCGCCGCCCCCCGTCCAAGCTCACCTTGCGCACGCGCTTCTTCCGGATACTCTCCACGGCGAACACCTGCTCCCCGATGGCAGACAGCTCCATGCGGGAGGGTGGCGGGGGCGGCTGGCCAGAGAACCCGGGAGCTGAAGAGGAAGCGGCGGCGGTGCCTACTTTCACCCGAGGGTGCGCAGAGTCCCGGGCGGGCACGCACACACACACGCACCCACACCACGCACGGCCACGGCCACGACCACACACCCCCTCGCGCTCACTCACGCCGCCGCCGCCGACGTTCCATTTTAGAACCTGCGCAACATTTTCCCCGGGACGCACGCGCGTCCGCGAGCCGAGCCGCCCCGCCCCGCCCCCTGCCCCAGGCCCCGCCCCCAGCGCCCAGTGACATCGCTTACCCCTTATCGGAACTGCCTGGCCCGGCCTCGGGATCCCGGAGCCCGGCCCCCTTCCCTCCCTCCTTAGGGCGCCGGGAGGGGCTACAGTCCCACAGCCTCCTGGACCGCCCGCTCTGGCCTCGGAGCGGACGCCGAGGGATGCGGCGAAGGCATCCCCAGGGCAGGGCGGCCGCAAGAAGGGCCATAACTCCTCGGCCAGGGAGGCACCTGCCCTGCCGTGCCCTCCAAGTGGCTGGAGGGGGTTAGAACTGTGTCCGACCTGCCTCGTCATCCCTAGCGTGCCTACTTCCTGGAGGTGGGCCCCAGCCCATCTCTGTGTACTCTCTTGGGGACCTCATTAGTTCTCGGGGAGCTACTTATCATCTTTATGTAAAGCGCTCCCAGCCCGCTCTCCCTCTACCTCTTTCTCTCACCCTCCGCGTTTCCGTCTCTCTGTCTCCCAACCCCCTACCATCATTTGCCTAGGAGACATCTCAAATTCAACAGACACAAAGCCAAACTCATCCCCCTTGCCTCGGAATCTTTCGACTTTGCCTGCTTCTGCCCAGGGCACTGCACTCTTTCCAGCCTTACTCTCTCCCGTCTACACCCTCCGTACCCAGTCTGCTGTCGTCTTATCTTCTTGCTCTAACTTCCACCCCATCTCTCCACTCGCTCAACTACCCGCTTTGTTCAGGCCCTCACCGTCATCTCTGACGTTCATTCTTGATTACTGCAGTCCTTTTTCCTCGGTCCCTCTACCTCCAATCACTCCCCAGTCCATCCCATTTCCAACATAGCCCCAAAGAGATTTCCCTTAAGTTCCCCGAAGGGTCTATCGGCCCTCTCTCCGATTCGATGAAATCCAGTGGCTCAGGGAGTAAGCATAAACTGCCTCTTTTTGGCCCTTCCCAGCCGGCTCCCACTTTCCCTCTTCAACTCCCTTCTACCTTCTCTCCCTTCCTCAACGGTCCTTCCAAATTGTCCCTTCCGTTCTCCGCACACAAAATGCCATCTCCCTTCTCTGCACTGGCCCCCGCCGCCTCTCCCTCTCTCTCGGCATCCAAGAATCCATGACTGATTCAGCTTCAGCCCCGTCTCCTACGAGAAGCCTTTCCCGATCTCAGCAAGAGCCAGTGTCTTCTCGGTGACTACCTTGGATTTATTGTAGGCGTGCTGAGATGTGTGCGTGTCGGGTAGCAGGTAGAAAGAGGGACTCCTCCGTTTTGGGCTTTGGGTCCCCCGCTCTCCCAGGCTTACCCCTAGCTTGCTGGTGGAATCTGTTCCCCAGATGAAGTTTTGGGATTTTCGCGACTTCTGCAAAGTAGCCCCTTGGCAATTGGATTAGAGTGGCATTAAACTTGTCAATTGATTGAAGAAGCGTCGCGGTGTTTGTTCTCTCGCCGATTATAGTTTAGTATCTCACAGTTGTGTTTACCTTGCTGTTTATCCGGGCTGTTTGAGCTCCAGCTTTCTGGTGTGTTTTGTGGCTATTTCGAATGGGATTGATTTGAAAGATCTCTTCTTGCTAGGTCTGGGTAGTGTATCCCATGCCCCAATTCTGCACTCACACGTCAGATCTGATCCTGGAAAACAGTTCTTCCAGGGGCCATTTCTCTCTTGGGCTTTTTATTGGCACCCTTTCTGACGGACCTCTCCTCTCCAAGGAGGATGCTGTGTAGACGGCTCTCTCTCTCTCTC
>NW_025343680.1:0-10654 GCF_016433145.1 Gracilinanus agilis
TTTTTAGGGATGTCCATGTTTGTTGAAGAAACTTGGGAAGAGATGTTCCTGGCAACACCAAGCTTAGGTGTCCCTAAATGAAATAGGTGTTTGAGGGGTCAGAAGGGGATATTCTAGAGTCAAAACACATGGGGAGAATTGACCCAGTCAAGCTTGATTAACCCCAAAGTCCTTCAATCTCCACCTTCTCACCTCTGTATCTAATTGGTTTATGGGAAGGAGGTGTGGCCAGGTTCCTCCTGAATCACCTGTGGCTGAGAAAGGGGAGATCCAAGTGGGGAATCTGGAGGATGAACTTTCTAATGGCTTCTTCTTCCCTTGGCATCTCTTCCTAAGACTGCTTCTCTCCTGATCTCTCAGAGGAAACATGGGAGAAGAAATGGTAGCAGCTGCAGACTTGAGGTTCAGGTCTCAGGTAAGTTAGAGTTGACTTTGTCCCTACTGAGGAAGATCCTCATCTCTGTTGATTAAATGTGGCCATGCCTCTTTTCTTAAGAATTACTATTCTCTGTCCTCTGCTCCCCCCATCAGGCCATTTCCTGGAATTCTGGCTTCTTTCCTCCAGGCTGTTTGCTTCTTCCTAAGCATTTACCTAATAATATGAAAAATGCCTTACTTTTAAAATCCATCTTTTAACAGCAATTTGAAATTTTCTTATTCCCATTTTGAAATACAGAGATGGGGATAAGGAGGTTATGGTTTGCCTAAGCTTACCTACTGAGGCAGTAACTGGCAGGACTAGCCTCTTAGTATACTGTCAGTTCCACTGATTTTTAAAAATATGCCTATAAATTATGTCTATCAGTTTTTTCTTTGGAAGTGGACATGCTAGTTCTGTATCTGTATATATTTTCCCCTTAGTTCTACTCTTTTTGCTCATCTATGCCTTTACAAGTAAAAAAAATTAACCTCTCTGATCTTTTGGGATAAGAACTCATTGGAAAACAGTTTGGCAGAAATTAGTTATGGAACAATATCATACACCCTATATCAAGATGAGGTCAAAATAAGTATATGATTCAGACATAAAGAATGATACCATAAAGAATATGGTCAGATTTACGGGGAGGAGCAGAACTGATGACCAAATAAGAGATATGAGAACATTATAAGGTATAAAATGAATAATTTTGGTTATTTTAAATTAAACATTTAATACAAACAAAACTAATGCAACAAAGATTAGAAGGGGAATCCCAAACTGGGGGGAAAGTTTTCAGCAAATTTCTATGAGAAAGGTCTAATTTATCACATACATAGAGTCACATTTATAGGAATACAAGGTATTCCCCAATTGACAAATGATTAAAGATATGAACAAGCAGTTTTCAGATGAAGAAATCAAAGCTATAAATAATCATATAAAAAATCTTCTAAAGTCACTCTGGATTAGAGAAATGCAAATTAGAACAACACTGAGGTAGCACCTCACATCTATCAGATTGTCAAATATGACAAGAAAAGAAAATAATAAATATTGGAGGGGACATGGCAAAATTGGGACACTAATGCATTGTTGGTCGAGTTGTGAATTGATCCAGCCATTCTGGAGGGCAATTTGGAACTATACACAAAGGGCTAGAACACTGTGTAAACCCTTTAATCCAGAAATATGACTACTGGGTCTGTATCCCAGAGAGATTAAAAAAGGAGTGGGGGAAGGACCTACCTGTATAAAATTATTCATAGCTTCTTTTTTTGTGGTGGCAAAGGATTGGAAATTGAGAGGATGCCCATCAGTTCGGGAATGGCTGAACAAATTGTGGCATATGATGGTGATGCAATACTATTATTGAAATGAGATTATTTCAGAACAAGCTGGAAAGAACAGCATGAAATATTTAGAAGGAAATCAGCAGTACCAGGAGAACATTGTACACAGTAACAACAATATTATATGATGATCATCTTTGAAAAACTTAGCTACTATTAGCAATACAGTGATCCAGGACAATTGTGAGGGAGTTAGGAAAAAGAATGCTAACCACCCCCAGATTAAGAACTGTTCAAGTCATGCTGTTTTTCACTTTATTTATAGGTTTTGGTTTTATATGAGTATTCACTTGCAACAATGACCAATATGGAAATATGTTGTGTATGATAAGACATGTATAAGCCAGTTCAAATTGATTACCATCTCTGGGAAGTAGGAGGGAATGGAAGTGGGGGAGACAATTTGGATCTTATAACTAAGGAAAACATATCTCGAAAATTGTTATTACATACAATTGAGAAAATATAATATTAAAAAATAAAAAAATTGACCTGATCATTTCTTACTACTCAGTAATATTCCATCATAATCAGATGCCACATCTTGTTTAGCCATTCCCCAATTGATGGACATCCCCTCAGTTTTGAGTTCTCTACCACCACAAAGAGAGATGCTCTAAATATTTTGTAATATATCAATTCTTTCCCTTTTCTCCTTATCACCTTATAAAACATCCCCATCGGTGGTATTGCTGGGTCAAAGAACATACATAGCTTTATAATTCTCTGGGCAGAATTCCAAATTGCCCTCCAGAATGGTTAGATCAAGTCACAGTTCCACCAACATGGTATTAGTGTCCCCATTTTCCCACATTCCCTCCAACATTTATCATTTTACCCTTTTGTCACTGCAGCCAATCTGATGAGTATGAACTGTTATCTCAGAGTTGTTTTGATTTGCATTTCCTTAATCTGTAATGATTTAGAGCATTTTCTTCTTATGTCTTTGTATGGCTTTGATTTCTTCATCCACAAGTGTTATGTGACCATTTCTCATTGGGGAATAACTATTGTTACTATAAATTTGACAAAACTCTATATATCCGAGTAATGAGACCTCTGTCTGAGAGGCTTCCTAAACATGTTTCCCAAATTTTCTACTCTCATTTCCATTACATTCTTAACCTTCATAGTCACTACTGAGCTTGTAGCACTTCTCCAGTCTTTGTGGTACAAATCAACTCTTCCTGTCATCCTGAAATGATAGTTAAGCCAAGAACCTTTGTTTTAGGTTCGTGTGAAGTTTGGGGATGTGGCAATATATCTATCCAAGGAGGAATGGGAAGTCATGGACTCCCCTCAGAAGAGACTGTACAGGCAGGTGATGCTGGAGAATTACAAGAATGTCGTCTCAGTGGGTAAGCATGACACTGTGCTCCATTTTCTACCTCCTGGCCTTCGACTTAACCTGTCCTTGGTTTCATTTGTTAGTAATGGCAACTAATAGTAATAGCGACATTTACATAGTGCTTTGATGTTTCCATTATTTCCACCATGCTTACCGCATCTCAGAGGCAAAGAGTAAAACATAAGGAGCGTGGGGCAGCTTCGTAGCTCAGTGGATTGAGAGTCAGGCCTAGACACAGGAGGTTCTAGGTTCAAATCTGGCCTCAGACACTTCCTAGCTGTGTGACCCTGGGCAAGTCACTTCACTCCCATTGCCCACCCTTACCACTCTTTTACCAAGGAGTCAATACACAGAAGTTAAGGGTTAAAAAAACATAAGGAGCAGGTGAGATTCTTCTGTGCAGGTGATTTCCCAAGATTAGTGGTAACTGAATTTGAAAAGAGTGATTTTTCCCATAAACTCCATTCTAGGAAACAGACATCTCAGCAGTTTGAGAAAAGAAGACAAAATAGTGGCAAGCAGCAATTTTATAAGTAAGCTGTTGAGGAGAAGAAACCATTAGCCTGAAATCCTGACAGAGAGGTAGCAGAGTATGGCAGAAAGTGTCAGAATCAAAGGGCTTGGGTTCAGATCCTGCCACTTAGACCCATTTGGCCTATGGCAAGTCACTTAATGTTTCTGTGCCTCAGTTTCCTCACCTATAAAATGAAGAGTTCCTTCTAGCTCTATATCTGTGCCTTTGAATTGATGGGAACGTGATTGTTTATAAAAAGCTTGGCCAGTGTCAAGAGAAATGGCCTGGAGGCTTGTTCTCTGATGAAGGGCCATAAGAGCCTTCTCTTCAAGGAGTTCAACATCTTTGCCTTGAGATTTCTCCACTGGAATGTTTGCTTTTCCCTCAGCTCCTGAACCCCCCTGGACTTTCCTGTTAGAAGCACTCTGGACAATCTCCCACCCTGGGAGCATCCTGGGCCAGCACCCATCTCTGGGATGGCAGCTCTGTGTCCTCCCCATAAACCAGCCTGTGTTCTTTGCTTCCTCTGAACAGGAACTCCTCATAACAAGCCAGCAATGATTGTGCATCTGGAACAAGGGGAAATGGCATGGAGCCCAGCTCTGCAGAGACCTTGGAAGAAAAAGAGAAGACGCCAAAGCCACAGCTTGGGTGAGTAAAGTGAGAGGCAGGAAAAGAAGTCACAGGTTTAGTAGGATGGTGAGATGGCAAATAGCTGGACTGCCACGACTGGGGAGCTCTTGAGAGAAGCAGGCCTCCTGCACAGTGTGTGTGTGTGTCCGGGGATCCCTTCTTGCCAAGCAGGGACATGGTTTCTGTGTCTTGTGTAATGGAACAGATTTGTGAATGTGAATTCCTAAGTGTTGACCTTCCATAGAGGATCAGGGGTTGGTGGGGAAGGTGTGGAGGGAGGAAGGGGGAGACTGCTCAGAAACAGCAAAGACAGGAGAAACAGGATTATTAGAATGTGTGGGTAAACCCAGGGTGGGGCTAGCTGTGGAAGAAGCAGGCCTTTCATTCTCTTTTTAGAAAGGTGAGAGAGAGGCTCCATCTGTCCTTCTGAAATGGAGACAGAAGTACTCTGCTGCTCTGGAAGAACAACCCATCTACTTACTTAGAGGTCCTTGATTTCCCTTTTTTACTCACAAAGAGTCATGACCTTTACCAGTTGGTCCTGTTTGAAATGAGGCACAACTGCCTCTGGTGTCCCAATTTGTGCCTGCCCCGGGTCCCCAAGGGTGTGCCCATGTCACCCCTCCATTTGACACTTCCCTGGAACTGGTTTGGCCTTTGGCCTTTCCCCTGAGGATGCTCCTCCTTCCCCTTAGCCCTCCTTGTGAGCCCTTTGTACAAGAAATGTCATCACTCAGTGCCTGGCATGGCAGGACACCACTAGGTCCTCTCTACTCAGAAAAGGTACTACGTGAAGGGCACCAAATGGTTAAGTCACTTGCCCAGAGTCTCCCAGCCTTAGGAGCTGTGTTTCTGCTTAATATAAGCTGGGTTCTTGGCTAAGGTCTAAACAGAAGGAATAAGTGGTCCGGTTTGTGGTCCCCGGGGGGCTGGGTTGAAACACTGCAGTTCACTTTTCTCCAATTCCAATAACTGAATAAACCTTTATCCCAGGACAGAATTTGGACTAGGCCTATGATTGAAAAGAAAGGAAAATGAGCCAGCTGCAGAACAGAGTCACAACATGGAATCAGTGTGGTTCACTCAATTCCCACAATTAACCACTTGTCTCCAAATCTCAATTTTCTCACAATTTCCCCCTTTTGATTTGGGAGAGTGCCCACTCCCCCATGGATCCCTTCTCTATAATTCATATCAATCAAGCTCTTCCCAATATTCTTAATCAGTTAAATAAGAGGTAGGTGACAGATCAAACCACTTAGAGGGCTTACAAAGGACTAATTTTGAGAAGGGTTACACCAAGATAACAATAGAATAATGACAATCAATATTAACTCACATCAGGGGTCCTTGTTTTTTTTTATTAATTAATTTAGAATATTTTTCTGACTTCCAGGAAGTTTGCTGTGTATATGGGGCGAATCTTAAAACCTCTGTACCCTTACACACTGAAATAGAAAACAATGGGCTTCAAGAAGAAAGAGGACAAAATCTAATAACGGGACAGAGCAGGGATAACCCTACTGCAGCATAACTAAAGAAGTATGCCAAGAAAAAGACTTCAATTCTTGAACTGTAATGTCTGAGGGAATAGAAGGGGAATCCCAGGACCCCAGGATGCCTCCCCCATGTGCTGTGCAGAGTCTCCAGAAGCCTGGGAAATCTCAGGGCCAGTGGGAGCACTGGTCAGGAGAGGGTCTTGTTGGCACTGGACTCAGAGAGTCAAACACAGGTACTGGAAAGGTGACTGGAGGAGAAAACCAGAGAAACACAGCAAAAACGCCCAGAAGATGGTGGCTTAGAGAAAGCCAAACCCCAGACCATAGACAGCTTGGCTTCCTCATACCTAGATAGAGAACACAGGGCTTCAAGAAGAAAGAAAAACCAGATCAAACACAGAGGACAGCGCAGGGGGACCCCACTGCTGGAGAGCTCAGTTCAACGAAAATGCTCCTTCTTGACACCCCACGTTTTTTTTCTGTTTGTTTCATCCCCTCAAGGTTTTAGCCTCAGGGCAGACAAAGCAGTAAGATTAATCCAATCAATAGAGCATTAATCCCAACAATTGAAGAGACAAGAAGTCTTCAGAGGGCAGAGAAAGTAACTGCAAACCTCCATTACCAGCTGGATCTTTCATCAAAGATTATTAAATACATCTGCTCAAACTAGCAGAACAAAGAAGGGAAAAACATGAGTAAGCAACAGAAAAAGAGAAAAGAAATGACAATTGACAGCTTCTTTCAAGGAAGTGAAAAGAGAGCAAATGAAACAGAAATAGAAGAAGAGGAAGTAGTTCCAGCAAACTGGACACAGGCTTTGGAAGATCTCAAAATTCAATTAATTCAAGAACTTCAGGAACTCAAAAAGCAATCAAGAGAGACTGAAGACAATTTGAAAAAGGAAATAAATGAACTAAAACAAGAAAATAAAGTATTAAAAGCCAGAATTGGCCAGATTGAAAATGAAGTAAAGAAGGCAAAAGATGATCTACAAAGAAAATCAGAAAAGAAAGAGAAGGATGACCAAAAAGGCAGGGATGAAATTCATTCTTTAAAAAACAGAACTCAACAATTAGAAACAAATGACTTCACAAGGCAGCAAGAATATATTAAACAAAATTTTAAAAATGAAAAATTTGAGTAGAATATGCAACAGCTCATTGATTCAACCAAAGACCTGGAGAACAGAGCTAGAAGAGACAACTTAAGAATTATTGGTTTACCAGAACATTATGATGAAAGAAAAAGTTTAGATAGCATTTTACAAAAAATTATCAGAGAAAATTGCCCAGAAATTCTTGAACAAGAGGGGAAAGTGGAAATTGACAGGATCCACAGATCACCTCCTACATTTAATCCACAACTGACAACTTCCAGGAATATTATAGCCAAATTCAAAAACTACCAGACCAAGGAAAAAAATATTACAAGCTGCTAAAAAGAAGTCATTCAGATATCAGGGAACCACAGTTAGGATAACACAGGATCTGGCTGCATCTACACTGAAGGATCAGAAGGCATGGAACACAATATTCCGGAAAGCAAGAGAACTGGGGCTACAACCAAGAATCAACTATCAAGCAAGACTAACTATATTATTGCAGGGGAAAGTATGGTCATTCAATAAAATCGAGGACTTCCAAACATTCATCAAGAAAAGACCGGACTTAAACAGAGAGTTTGCTGCCCAAACCCAGAACTCAAGAGAATCAACATAAGGTAATTAAGAGAATGGGGGGGAAGAGAAAAAAAATTTATTTGTTTAAGGGACACAACAAATTCAATCAATTTATATCCCAAGAAGAAAAGAAGGTATAGGCAAATATTAAAAATTATTATTACCAACAGGGTAACTAGAAGTTTACATAGAGGGAACAGGGACTAACTATATAGGATGAAATGTCAAGAGATATATAAGTATATATATGTATGTATGTATAAATATATATAAAACTAGGGGGAAGAAGATAACAATAAGAAAAATAGAAAAACAAACAAAAAGGAATAAATTTATATTCCAAAAAGAAGTACGTGGGATCAACAGGGAAAAATGACAATACACTGTAAAGGTAAAGAGGTTAGAGAGAGAGGAAATATTCGATACTTAAGTGCATTAAAATCGCCTTAAAGAGAGAAGAACAATCAGATCCATTGGGGCAGAGAATTGATTCACACCCTATAGAGAAGTAGAAGGGTAACAAACAGCCTGGTGGGGAGGGAAGCAATGGAGAAAGGGAAGTACAACAAGGGAGGGGATTTTAGGAACCGATTAAAAACAAAACACTGGTATAGAAGGAAACAGTGAAAGAAGAAAGGACAGGATTAGGAGAGAGAATCAAAATGTCTGGGAATGCACAGTTGATAATTATAACTCTGAATGTGAATGGGATGAACTCGCCCATAAAATGAAAGCAAATAGCAGAGGGGATTAGAAACCAAAACCCAACCATATGTTGTCTACAACAGAGTTCGGCAACCTTTTTGGCCATGAGAGCCATAAACTCCACATTTTTGAAAATGTAATTTCATGAGAACCGTACACTGCTCACAGTGCACACTCCTGTAACAGTGCACGCTCCTGTAACAGTGCACACTCCTGTAACAGTGCCTGAAAAAAATGACTTCATGGCTCCTACAGAAAGAGCAATATTTGGCCCTCAAAAGAGCCAGATATGGTTCAAGAGCCATACGTTACCAATCCCTGGTCTACAGAAACACACATGAGACAGACAAACATACACAGAGTGAAAATGAGAGGATGGAGCAAAATCGTTTGGGCTTCAAACGAGAAAAAGAAGGCAGGGATGGCTATCATGATCACTGACAGAGCCAAAGTAATAATAGATAAGGTTAAAAGAGATAGGGAAGGTAACTACATCCTAATAAAAGGCAGTATAAACAATGAAGAAATATTAGTACTCAATATGTATGCACCAAACAATATAGCTTCCAAATTTCTAAAGGAGAAGCTAGTGGAGCTCAAGGATGAAATAGATAGGAAAACCATACTAGTAGGGGATTTCAAACTTCCCCTATCAGATCTAGATAAATCAAACCAAAAAATAAATAAGAAAGAGATGAGAGAGGTGAATGAAACCCTAGAAAAATTAGAGTTAATAGATATATGGAGAAAAATAAAGACCAAAAGGAATACACCTTCTTTTCAGCAGCACATGAAACATTCACAAAAATAGACCATGTAATAGGGCACAGAAACATAATAAATATAACCTTCTCAGATCATAATGCAATAAAAATAGTTATTAGTAAGAATACAAGGAGAGGAAAACCAAAAACGAATCGGAAATTAAATATGATTCTCCAAAATAATTTAGTGAAAGAACAAATGACAGAAACAATAATTTCATTAAAGAAAATGACAATTATGAGACATTTTACTCAAACTTATGGGATGCAGCCAAAGCAGTTCTAAGGGGAAAATTGATATCACTGAGTGCATATATTAACAAATTAGGGAGGGCAGAGGTTAATGAATTGGGCATGCAACTTAAAAAACTAGAAAATGAACAAATTAAAAATCCCCAGATGAAAACTAAATTAGAAATACTAAAAATTAAAGGAGAAATTAATAAAACAGAAAGTAAAAGAACTATTGAATTAATAAATAAGACTAGAAGCTGGTATTTTGAAAAAATAGATAAAATAGACAAAGTATTGGTCAATCTAATAAAAAAGGAGAGAGGAAAACCAAATTAATAGTATCAAATATGAAAAGGGAGACCTCACCTCTAATGAAGAGGAAATTAAGGCAATCATTAAAAACTATTTTGCCCAACGATATGGCAATAAATTTTGTAATCTAGGTGATATGGATGAATATTTGCAAAAATATATATTGCCTAGATTAACAGCAGAAGAAATAGAATACTTAAATAATCCAATATCAGAAAAAGAAATTGAACAGGCCATTAAAGAACTCCCTAAGAAAAAATCCCCAGGACCAGATAGATTCACAAGAGAATTCTATCAGACATTCAAAGAGCAACTAATCCCAATACTATACAAATTATTTAATATAATAAGCAAAGAAGGAGTCTTACCAATCTCCTTTTATGACACAAATATGGTATTGATTCCAAAGCCAGGGAGATCAAAAACAGAGAAAGAAAACTACAGATTAATCTCCTTAATGAACATAGATGCAAAAATCTTAAATAGAATACTAGCAAAGAAACTCCATCAAGTGATCAAGAGGATCATCCACCATGACCAGGTGGGATTTATACCAGGAATGCAAGGATGGTTCAACATTACGAAAACCACCCACATAATTGACCATATCAACAATCTAACAAACAAATATCACATGATTATCTCAATAGATGCTGAAAAAGCCTTTGACAAAATACAGCACCCATTCCTATTGAAAACACTGAAAAGTATAGGAATAGAAGGACCTTTCCTAAAAACAATAAACAGTATATACCTAAAACCATCAACAAGCATCGTATGCAATGGGGATAAATTAAAAGCCTTCCCAATAAGATCAGGAGTGAAACAAGGATGCCCATTATCACCTCTATTATTTAACATTGTACTTGAAACACTACCAGTAGCAATAAGAGAAGAAAAAGAAATTGAGGGTATTAAAATAGGCAATGAGGAGACTAAGCTATCTCTCTTTGCAGATGATATGATGGTCTACTTAAAAAATCCTAGAGAATCAACTAAGAAGCTTGTAGAAATAATCAACAACTTTAGCAAAGTTGCAGGATACAAAATAAATGCACATAAATCATCACCATTTCTATATATTTCCAACACATTAGAGCAGCAAGAGGTAGAAAGAAAAACACCATTTAAAAATCACCCTAGACAGTATAAAATACTTAGGAACCTATATACCAAAACAAACACAGGAATTAT
>NW_025343681.1:0-1543 GCF_016433145.1 Gracilinanus agilis
AGGAGACTAAGCTATCACTCTTTGCAGATGATATGATGGTCTACTTAAAAAATCCTAGAGAATCAACTAAGAGGCTGGTAGAAATAATCAACAACTTTAGCAAAGTGGCAGGATACAAAATAAATGCACATAAATCATCAGCATTTCTATATATTTCCAACACATTAGAACAGCAAGAGGTAGAAAGAGAAACACCATTTAAAATCACCCTAGACAATATAAAATACTTGGGAATCAATCTAACAAAACAAACACAGCAATTATAGGAAAACAACTACAAAACACTTTCCAAACAAATAAAACTGGACCTCAACAATTGGAAAGCCATTAACTGTTCATGGGTAGGACGAGCTAACATAATAAAAATGAACATCCTACCCAAATTAATTTACCTATTTAGCGCCATACCTATCAAATTACCAAAAAACTTCTTTACTGAATTAGGAAAAACTATAACAAATTTCATTTGGAATAACAAAAGATCAAGAAGGAAATAATGAAAAAAAATGTGAAGGAAGGGGGCCTAGCAGTACCAGATATCAAACTATACTATAAAGCAGCAGTCATTAAATCAATATGGTACTGGCTAAGAGATAGAAGGGAGGATCAGTGGAATAGACTTGGGGTTAATGATGTCAGCAAGACAGTGTATGATAAACCCAAAGAGCCCAACTTTTGGGACATGAATCCACTATTTGACAAAAACTGCTGGGAAATTTGGAAAACAATATGGGAGAGATTAGGTTTAGATCAACATCTCACACCCTACACCAAGATAAATTCAGAATGGGTGAATGACTTGAATATAAAGAGGGAAACTATAAATAAGTTAAGTGAACACAGAATAGTATACTTGTCAGATCTCTGGGAAAGGAAAGATTTTAAAACCAAGCAAGAGTTAGAGAAAATTACAAAATGTAAATTTAATGGTTTTGATTATATTAAGCTAAAAAGCTTTTGTACAAACAAAAACAATGTAGTCAAAATCAGAAGGGAAACAACAAATTTGGAAAAAATCTTTATAACGAAAAACTCTGACAGGGGTCTAATCACTCAAATATACAAGGAGTTAAAGCAATTGTATAAAAAAATCAAGCCTTTCCCCAATTGATAAACGGGCAAGAGACATGAATAGGCAATTTTCAGGTAAAGAAATCAAAAGTATCAATAAGCACATGAGAAAGTGTTCTAAATCTCTAATAATTAGAGAAATGCAAATCAAAACAACTCTGAGGTATCACCTCACACCTAGCAGATTGGCTAAAATGAAAGAAGGGGAGAGTAATGAATGTTGGAGGGGACGTGGCAAAATCGGGACATTGATGCATTGCTGGTGGAGTTGTGAACTGATCCAACCATTCTGGCTGGCAATTTGGAACTATGCCCAAAGGGTTATAAAAGAATGCCTGCCCTTTGGTCCAGCCATACCATTGCTGGGTTTGTACCCCAAACAGATCATAGATAAACAGACTTGTACAAAAATATTTATAGCTGCGCTTTTTGTAGTGGCAAAAAACTGGAAAATGAGGGGATGTCCTTCAAT
>NW_025343682.1:0-6673 GCF_016433145.1 Gracilinanus agilis
AGAGAGAGAGAGAGAGAGAGAGAGAGAGAAGAGTGCTTAGGATAGAACCCTACCTTAAATTTATAGCTAGGAAGATAGTATGATAATCCAACAAAAGAAAGTATGAAGGAACAATCAGACACCTAGGAGAGTTTCACCTAGGAGAAAATGAGGTCAAAAAACAAACAGAGAAGAATAGCTGAGGTCTATTAATTATAAATCTCATAAACTCGTGAACCATAAAAATATTTTATGATTTTCCTTTCATTTTTGTACTTTTGAAGGCCAATAAAAATTTTCCCCATATTCAAAGAAGTTATGATTCTACTTGTCTTTCTTTAATAATAATAGATTCAATGGATTTTATAAGGAAAATATATTCTGCTTTCTTTTATATCTGATATTCTACTACTCTTCTTTGTTCTATTGTTTCCATCTCCCTACATGGGCAAAAGTCTGGGGTAGAAGCATAGGTGTACATTGTTTATCTCATATTAAAACCTGATCATAAAGGAGGGTGAGTTGCGTACCTCAAAGAATCTAGTGATGTTTGAGATGCAAACAAAAGGTACACATCTGTGCTAAAATCTTCATCATAAAACTAGGGGAAATGCATCTAAAACAGAAGGAAATGTATCTCTCAGATAATTCTTTGCTTATGCAGTTGTTACTTTAGTTTCACCACGTTTATTGATAGGTGGAGAAGGACTATGACTTGTGTTGGTGGAGGACATGCCTGCCCTTGGTGAAATCATGAGTAGTTTAAAAATATTGAAATAAAATGAAGTGACCCATCCTACCCTCCCAACTCTTAGCAATGTAAAGTACCCCAATAAAAGTTGTGATATAGGCAGGGAGGGAAGACAACAATTAACTTTGGCAACCCACTATCATCTCTAGTGTCTGACTCCATCAAACTGGAGTCTAACTGAGTAAGAGAAAGACACTAAAATCTGAGGAAGAAGCAAAGGGTATTTTACTGTACTCTTCTCAGCAGAATAAGTATGTATGGGAGAACACCTCTCCTAAGGAGAGGAATTAAGGAGATACAGAAATTAGCCAGTTTTATTGTTTGAAAGATGAGGAAGAAAAAAGAAAAAAACCCAAAAGATTATTGCTTAAAATATTGAGTATATCAGGAAATTCTTGACATTAAGTCCTTGGAGTACCTTTTGGGGTTTGTGGGAAGCCAATAAGAGAAACAGAGTCTCAAATAGATAAAAATCTGAGACTCCTCTTTTGACCCCTTTTATGACCCACACCTTTTTTTATTAGAAAGCAATATAGTCTTACTGGAAAACTTTAAGTTCTCAGCAAACCAACAGTCAAGAGGTTAACATTCTCCCCCTCGGTCAGAAATGCAGCTGCTTGGCAAGGCAAGGTAGAAACCTCAGTTTAGCAGGGGCATTTTGCCCCTGAGATACCGAGACTTAGCTTGCTGATAATCAGGTAACTGAAAGTCCAGCCTGGTTCTTATCTTCACCTTGAAGCTTCTGAAGCCTCTTTGTATTGTTTAAGTTGTAATGGCAATTCTGCTCAGCTATAAAATTCTCTCTGTTCTTTAGGGTGAAAGGGATTTTGAATTTTCATATATAATAAACTTGTGACTCAATGACATTTTGGAGAAGCAGCTATGAGCTAACAGATAGATCAGCTCCATGTCCTTACTTTCTTATCAACTAAGCCATCCTTATCAGATTATCTGGAGATGATAAATAGATTTCTATGGGGGTTTCAGAGATAAGATGATAATAGTTGTCTTATCCTGGAGTCTCTAGAGTCCTTCTTCCTGAGATAATGATCATCATATCAAAGAAAAATTCCTAGGATTATTTTTAATCCAGGTCCAGATACAATCAAGGCAGGGTGAATTATTATTCTGAGAATAATATTAATAAATTAATAAAATAGCTTTATTCCAAAGGGTAAGGAATCTCTGGGGGAAAAAAGTGGAAGCTCTAGTAGTGTTGTGGGAGAGCTGTAGGTAAAACCCTGGATCTGGACACATTTGCATGAATACAAGACTCCAAAATTTAGCTTAAAAATAAAAAGAGAAATTTATTCATTTTGAAGTCATATTGAACAACTGGGAAACAGGTACAAGGGTAAACACTGCCTCCCCAAGGAGATGGGGAATGAGGATTTTATGCCCCGTTAACAGCAGGGGTTACAGGACAAGAAAAGGCGGTTGAGGCAAATCAGGAATGAGGCAATTTCACTGAGGTTGGGTGTATAAGTAATGGTCTGTAGAATTCAGAGAACAATTAGATTAGGTACCACCCAATGCTAATCATAGTGGAATCAGGAAGTACATATCTGAAGATCTAGGGGAAAATCCAAAGAGGGGGTCCTAGAAAGGAATTTCTCATGTCCCCTTTGACCTAGAACACTTCTGGAGTTTGGGGTGTCTAGGGGGTAGCCTATACACTCATATCAATAGGAAAATATGATTGGTATAATCATTGTTCATTTCATTTTCACAACTCTTACTTTTTTTAAGGGGTTGCTTTACTCATTCTATTACAGCCTCCTAAGGGACTTCCCAGTGTCAAAGCCAAAAAGGAATTAAGAACATGAAAGTTCAGAATTAAAGAACCTGAAAGAATGTAGTTTAGCAATACTAAAAACCTTGCTCTCTTATCCCCTCCAAAATTTTGTTTCTCCCTTACCCCCACCTAGAGAATGAGTCCTGTGGCTTAGAAGATGCTTCCTAGTACAACCAAAACAGAAAAATCAGATTAATTATGTGCCTTCTTAGAATAATTTCAATAAGCTTCAAAATTCTACCAAATAGAGTTGGAAGGAACATTAAGACCTCTGATTACCTATTCCCTAGACCACCTACAATTTGTATTGCATTGAGATCAACAAAAATAGGTAGTTTCGCTCAGAGGTCTCTGGAAACAGTCCCCTGGTAGCCAATTCCCTTAGGAGGTTACTTTTAGGTTTGCTTAGAATCAAAGATTATAAAGCCTATAAGCTGGAATTTAGAAGTCTGACCACATTTTTATTTTGCTTTGTTCCCAAAGGAAATGTCTGCATTTCTACAAACCTGATCTTATAGATAGCTCCTAAGAAGCAGGAGGGGAGGGGGGGTTGCCTCAGGCAGAATTATGAAAGAAAGAAGAGGAATTTGCATGAATATATATATATATGTATATTTTTTTTTTAAGGTGTGATCGCCAGGAATCAATCAGATCTAGATTGATTCCACAATAAAAATAGACCCAAGTCAGGATGGCTTTTATGGAAGTTTATTTACAATTAGGAAGGTTGAAGGTAGGGAAAGAGAGAGAGAAAAACTCTGATCCGGATCAGCACAGGTCCAGAACGAGTGAAAGTTAAGAGATTAATTAAACTAGGCTACTAGCCACAAGGCCTTAGCAATTAGAGAGGCAGAGAAGCCTCCTTGAGGTAGAGACTCTAGAAACTCCAAGGTAGGCGAAAGGAAGTCAGCCTAACTTACCCGCGTGACAATTCAGAGGGGAAGCTGCCTGAGGTCTCAGCAGAGATCCTTCAGCACCAAGTTCAAAGTGCAAACTGCCCTCAAGAGGAAGTTATCATCATATTTTAAGGACAGCATCTTTCGTCACTTCCTGGAGGTCCATCTCTAATTCAAGTGGACAAATGGCAGCCTCTACACTGTTTTGGACTGCCCAAAGGGCAGGCCCTTGTTCTTGATTTGTTACTTATTGTCCCGTGTGGGTAACTCATCTCTCCTCCCCACTAAGGGAGGTGGGGATAACATTATCTCTGGTGGCTAGAGTTTTAACTATGAATGGGGTAGTGCTAATTCCATTTACACAAAACCTTGTAAAAAACATATCCTGTATTTTAGTTTATCTTTCCACCTATCTGTTTTTGCTAGACTTCAGCATGAACTAATGGTATAATGGATATTATGATGTTAATGAATAATAATTGTTTTAATGTTATTATCCTTTCTGAAAGTGATTGTTAAAAGTAAGCAATGCAACATATTGTGGACAAATAAATTTTAAAGGAGAATTTCCAGCATTTGCAAATATGGGGTGAAGTATTTAGGGATTGAGAAGAGGGTTTTCCAGTGTCCCTCATAACCTTATCTCCTCAGCTTCTGAACAAAGGTATACTGGTAAAGAGGGATGCAAAACGTTATGAAAGATAATGTGATATTATGGAAAGAGGCTAAAGTAAAATTCTAAAGTTAAATTCTAGTCTTAAGGATTCACTGACTGCTAGCTCTATGACCTTAAAAAAGTCATGTAACATTTCTTAACTCAGTTTGGTCATCTGTAAATAGGGGCAGATGGTACCTTATGTACCTTGGCCAGTCACAGGAGGCTATGGCAAGTTCACGTGGAATAATGTAGGTGAAAACCTTTTGGTAACTATAAAGTACTAGGTCAGTATAAGAGATTTATTATTAGTTCATATTCTCTGTCTCCCCCCACCCTTTCTTTTTCCCTCTCTTTTTCTCTCCTCTCCTCTGTCTTTGTCTCTTTTTATGTCTCTCTTTCAATTTCTCAGTCTCTGTGTGTCTCTCTCTGTCTTTCTCTGTTTTTGTCTGTCTCCTTCTTTCTCTCTCTCCTCAGTTTCCTCATCTGAAAAATGAGTTAAAGAAGGAATGGGAAACCACTCCATTATCTCTGCCAAGAAAAACCGAAATGGAGTCAAAAAAGATTAGACAGTACTGAAATTGTTTTGAGAGAAAGTCCAACCTTGTTCCAGGGGCCTGCTCACTTAAGGAATTACAAGCTCAAAATAAATCTTAAAAAATAGAGAAATGATTTATTAGGATAAGATTAAATATCCAGGAGGCTATTAACTCTGAGAGAGAGAGAGAGAGAGAGAGAGAGAGAGAGAGAGAGAGAGAGAGAAGCTTATATCGTGTACAGACAAAAGGGGGACTATATGACAAGTGAAGGTATACAGAAAATCCATGGAGGGTAAGTTATCACATATCCCTGTGAGGAATGCCCATCCTTGTGGGGGGAGTTCATATGTATGGGATATACAAGTCATTTTTTGTTCTTTTGTAGAACTTAGTGGTCTATATTGCACCAGGGTTGCTGGCCAAACCACATTCCTAAAATCAGGGAACAGGCTATTTATTTCATATCCCTTAGAACTTAGGGGTCTTCAAGAGTTCCCAGGAGCCCCATATGCCACCACAAAATGACAAGAAGAAAATAGAAACTGCCAATAAGTAGCTTACATTTTGAGGAATATAACAAGTACTCCTAGGAGTAGTTTTAAAATAACCTGAGAAGGGAGAAAGCACTAAACCTTAGGGGAGGCATAGTAGAAAAAACTTTTACCTAGGACATGATGTTATCTGATTTGAGCCTTGAAAAAAGCTGAGGGTTGGAAACAGTAGAAGGAAGGAGTAAATTCTATACATAAGGGAAAGACTGTGTTAAGGGCACAGAGATGGGAAAACTGCTTCATGCCTCTAAACAAACTCTGATTAAACCACTACAATCATGTTTACTAAGCCTCACAGGAAGCTTTGAACCCATATTATTTTTATTTAAGATATCTTTCAAAGGAGATCCCACTAGTCTTCTATGGGAGTCTCATCTGTGTAGAATTCTGAAGCCTGTGTCTCTGTAGACAGGCTTCCTAGAATCCCAGCAGTGCTGAGAACAGGTAGAAAAACAATAAATGAAGCAGGCAAGAGAGCTTTTCAAATATTCTGGTCAAGGGTCTCTGTGTGCTTTGTAATCATGTCTAGAGATTCCTGAAAATAACTGGATTGACACCCAGTGGACTAAGGGAGAGCTAACTAAGCCTATTAGGAGGTTTTATCCCAGAGAGTCACAGGATGTCGTAGTGGACACTTCAGCAGTCATCCAATCCAATTTATGCCTTTGTTTGAATACTTCTAGTGAGAGGTTCAGGACCTGCTATCCCCCAAGTATCCCATTTTGCTTTAGTGAAATTCTAATTGCTACAAAATTTTTCTTTATATAAATCCAAAATCTACTTCTCTGTGACTTTTACAACCATTGTTTGGTTCTAGTATCTAAGACCAAGCAAAACAAGACTAATCCCTCATCTGCATGATAAAATTTAGTTTCAGTAGTAGAGTGTTGTGCAAATTAACTGAGAAAGAGTAGATTTATTAACATATAATAAATGTTATTTTTTCTTATTAAAAATAAAAACTGTGCTATGAAATATATCCCTCTTTTTGGTCCCCACCTTGAAAAAAATTTTGATTTGGCACTGTATTTACAAAACATTGGCATTGTCAACCTGAAAAACCATTGAACTATGAAAGCAATTATAATAAGAGTCTTTGATCAAGTAGAAAGATGTATAGAACCAAAGCTCTGGGATTTCTACTGAACTATAGAATATGGGGTGCTTATATAGATTTTGGAGGGGTGGAAGAGCTTATGCTTATTCCCTGTTACTCACTTGGGGACTACAATCTAAAATGATTGAGAGAAGCCTAAATGCAATAACCAAAAGCTAGGTTACCCGGCAGTATCCTAGACCAGAAACTAAGAAGATAAAAAAGGGAACTCAAGATTTAATTACATCTTGGGTGCTCAATGAGTGTTTGTTGGCTTATTATTCAGTATGGAACAAGAATCAGTCTGGAAATTTCTTGTAAGTTCCCATGGGACAAAGGTCAATTCTATAAAACAGGGTTGCCTCTCTCTCTCTCTCTCTCTCTCTCTCTCTCTCTCTCTCTCTATATATA
>NW_025343683.1:0-1368 GCF_016433145.1 Gracilinanus agilis
TCAATTATTTCAACTAGTTTTTAGCTGATTCTTTAAGTGTATTCTTTTTTTGTTTTGTTTTTTGTTTTGTTTTTTTTTAAACCCTTAACTTCTATGTATTGACTTATAGGTGGAAGAGTGGTAAGGGTAGGCAATGGGGGTCAAGTGACTTGCCCAGGGTCACACAGCTGGGAAGTGTCTGAGGCCGGATTTGAACCTAGGACCTCCCATCTCTAGGCCTGGCTCTCAATCCACTGAGCTACCCAGCTGCCCCCTTTAAGTGTATTCTTTAAGTGATAGTTTAGTCTCCTAATGAGCATTGAGAAGTGAGCTATCGTTATTACCAATGAATCATAGCAATTTAGAGACAAAGGTAGAATCTCATCTGGTCCATTTATCTACCCAATGCAGAAATCTCCTCTATAAAAACTCTGATTGGATCCCACCCACATCTCACTCTGATCCAAGACCAACAGAGTAAGTTACAGGCTGACATCTTTTATCCCAACATAAAGAAGAATGTTATAATAATTAGAGCCAACCAAAAATGAGTTGTTCCCTGTCAGTGAAGAGGGTCAAGAGCAGAGGTTGGTTAACCACTTCTCAAGAATGCTGTAGAGGCTTCTGGTTAAGATGGCGGCAGTGTAAGGAGCAGCTGCTCGATCTCTCCTGACCGAACCATACAGGACCCCTCAAGGGGAAATAAAAACGAGTCCAGAGGAACAAAGGAACCCCACAACAGGGCGCAGCATTGAAGGTACGCAGAATCGGGGCATTTCCATGCTATAAAGGGGTGAAACAGCTCTCACTAAAACTCGAGAGGAAGAAGCCCTTCACCCACCCCCCACAGCACGCACCTCTCACAACGCCAACGCACAAGCACGTAAACAGGACTGGGGCAACCAGATAATCACTGGCAGCCCCGGGGCTTGTACCTGTGTGCTGCAAGACGAGGGACCCCAGGTGGCTGGGGGTGCACACGGACCTTCCCCGAGCGACCACGTGGGTGAAGGCACCGCCTGGAGCCGGGACAAAGGCCCCTAAAACACGGCCTTTCCCAAGCACTGAAGGCATCGCCTCAGGTGCGAATAAAGATCTCCAGCCCACTGACATTCACTACCTTCTGCGGGGGTGAAAGCAGGGCCCTAAGAGCATCAGCACAGGCAAAGGCAGTGCCCTAGGCTTGAATAACGATCTCCAGCCCAGGCTTGGACCTCCAGTGAGGACCCGGTGCAGACCCAGCGGGGCTGTGGAAGCAGCCCCAAAGACTGCTGAAGGAACCTCGGGCAGAGGGGCAGACCCGGAACTACCAGGAGGCCTGACCCCGAGGACAAGGAGACCAGAGCCCCCGGAGCTTGTAAGGCCCAGGCAGACCCTGAGTGCAAAGAC
>NW_025343684.1:0-2093 GCF_016433145.1 Gracilinanus agilis
AGAATAGTATACTTATCAGATCTATGGGAAAAGGAAAATTTTAAAACCAAGCAAGAGTTAGAAAAATTACTTAATGTAAAATAAATAATTTTGATTATATTAAATTAAAAATGTTTTGTACAAACAAAAACAATGCAACCAAAATCAGAAGGGAAACAACAAACTGGGAAAAAATCTTCATAACAAAAAACTCTGACAGAGGTCTAATTACTCAAATATACAAGGAGCTAAATCAATTGTATACAAATCAAGTCATTCCCCAAATGATAAATGGGTAAGGGACATGAATTGGCAATTCTCTGATAAAGTAATCAAAAGTATCAATAAGCACATGAGAAAGTGTTCTAAATCTCTAATAATTAGAGACATGCATATCAAAACAACTCTGAGGTACCACCTCACACCTAGCAGATTGTCTAAAATGGCAGCAGGGGAGAGTAATGAATGTTGGAAGGGATATGGGAAAATTGGCACATCAATGCATTGCTGGTGGAGTTGTGAACTGATCCAACCATTCTGGATGGCAATTTGGAACTATGCCCAAAGATCTCTGAAACACTGCCTGCCCTTTGAGCCAGCCATGGCATTGCTAGGTTTGTACCTCAAAGAGATTATAGATAAAAAGTCTTTTACAAAAATTTTTATAGCCAAGCTTTTCATGGTGGCAAAAAACTAGAAAATGAGGGTGTGCCCTTCATTTGGGGAATTGCTGAAAATTTTGTGGTATATGCTGGTGATGGAATACTATTGTGTTCAAAGGAATAATAAACTGAAGGAATTACATTTGAACTGGAAAGACCTCCAGGAATTGATGTAGAGTGAAAGGAGCAGAGCTAGAAGAACATTGTACACAGAGACTGATACACTGTGGTCAAATTGAATGTAATGGACTTTCTGTACTAGCACTAAATCATGTAACTATGGAAAATTTTTCAAAAAAAAATAAATGAAATAAAAATAATTTGCATTCACATTAGTTCATGGCTCAAGTTTTTTTTTTACATTTATTAATATTCATTTTTAACATGGTTACATGATTCATGCTCCTCCTTTCCCCTTCAAACCCCTCCCCCCCGCGCCCCCCCTACCCATGCGCATTTCCACTAGTTTTGTCATGTGTCCTTGATCGAGACCAATTTCCAAATTGTTGGGAGTTGCCTTGATGTGGTAGTTTTGAGTCCACATCCCCAATCATGTCCACCACAACCCATGCGTTCAAGCAGTTGTTTTTCCTATATGTTTCCTCTCCTGCAGTCCCTCCTCTGAATGTGGGCAGCATCTTTACCATAAATCCCTCAGAATTGTCCTGGGTCATTGCATTGCTGCTGGTTCAGAGGTCCATTATATTCGATTTTACCACAGAATGTCAGTCTCTGTGTATAGAGTTCTTCTGGCTCTGCTCCTTTCACTCTGCATCAGTTCCCGGAGGTCTCTCCAGTTCGCCTGGAATTTCTCCAGTTTGTTATTCCTTTTAGCACAATAGTATTCCATCACCCGCATATACCACAGTTTGTTCAGCCATTCCCCAATTGAAGGACATACCCTCCTTTTCCAATTTGTTGCCACCACAAAAAGCGCAGCTATGAATATTTTCGTACAAGTCTGTTTATCTATGATCTCTTTGGGGTACAAACCCAGCAATGGTATGGCTGGGTCAAAGGGCAGGCATTCTTTTATAGCCCTTTGAGCATGATTCCAAATTGTCAGCCAGAATGGCTGGATCAGTTCACAGCTCCACCAGCAATGCATTAATGTCCCAATTTTGCCACATCCCCTCCAGCATTCATTACTCTCCCCTTCTTTCATTTTAGCCAATCTGCTAGGTGTGAGGTGATACCTCAGAGTTGTTTTGATTTGCATTTCTCTAATTATTAGAGATTTGGAACACTTTCTCATGTGCTTATTGATACTTTTGATTTCTTTACCTGAAAATTGCCTATTCATGTCTCTTGCCCATTTATCAATTGGGGAATGGCTTGATGTTTTATACAATTGCTTTAACTCCTTGTATATTTGAGTGATTAGACCCCTGTCAGAGTTTTTCGTTATAAAGATTTTTTCCCAATTTGTTGTTTCCCTTCTGATTTTGACTA
>NW_025343685.1:0-3037 GCF_016433145.1 Gracilinanus agilis
GAGAGACAGAGACAGAAAAAAAAACAGAGAGAGAGAGAGACAGAAAAACAGAAAGAGAAAAAAGACAGAGAGACAGAAAGACAGAGAGAGACAGAGAGAAAAAAGACAGAGAGAGAGATGGAAAGACAGAGAGAGACACAGAGAGAAAAAAGAGAGAGAGAAAGATGGGGGTGGGGGTGGGGGAGAGAGACAGAGAGAGAGAAAGAGACAGAAAGACAGAGACAGAGAGAGAGTGTGTGTATTCCCTTGATAGAATGTAATCTCCTTGAGGGTCAGGCCTGTTTCCTTGTTGCTTTCTTAGCCCTGGTGCCTAGCACAGTGCCTGGTATATAGGAAGTAGAAGGGACTTAATAACTGCTCACTGATTGCCTGTGCTGGAAAAAGGAGGTGGGCCATGGCTTAGATTACTGTCCTTTTGTGGGCATCCAGAGAGTATAATTCAACAAGAATGGCTGGCCCCAAAGCGAAGCCATTAATGGCGGCCCCACGGTAGGTCTCCAGTGGAGGGCCGCAGGCATCTGTGCTTGGCACTATCCTGTCGCCCGTGTTTCTCGGTGCCTTGAATGAGGGCAACGGTGGCATGCTCCTCGGATTTACACATGACCCAAAGCTGGAAGAGACGGCTATAAAGAAGGGAGTAACGGAGCTAAGCAGACCTGGGGTCTGGGCGAAAGGCAAGGCCCTGAGGACAGCCCAGGACCTCCAAGTGCGAACCTTGGGGATATCACGGCGACGCCCCTGCACCAGTCAATCGGCCTCGGAGCATTTATTAGAGGACCGGCTCGGCGCCAAGCACGGCGCCACACATGCACGAAAGGGAGCGCTATTTTCTAATGAACATCCCAAGCAGAGGTCGAGTGAAGCCTCGAGGCCCGGCCTGGGCTCTGACCACTGCCGGACTCCAGACCCAGCCGGCCTCCAAAGACCAGAAAGACGGTTCTGACAAGCATCCAAGCACTGGGCTTCCCATTTCGTTATCCTTCTCTACGGGCACTCAGAGACGGAGGGGACCGAAAGCAGCAGCCCAAGACCCGGCGCCACGGAACCGTCCCGAGGGCCCAAAGACCTTCCCTCCCATCCCCGAGGGTGGCTGTCGGGCAACATTCACCATTTCCAGTTGGCCCGAATAAAGCTTTCCCTCCTTCCCAGCGGGGTGGGCTCAGCAAAACCCGAGCAATGTGATTCGACAGACAGACAGACAGACATTTATGGAAAGTGCCTACTAAGCGCTAGGCACAGCACGTGCGAAAGGGGCGGCAAGAGGGACGGGGCACGAGGTCTTCCAGGAGTGAAGACTCCAGGGGTGGGAGGAGACACGGAAACACCAGCAGACAGGCTGTGCCTGGAGGCGGAAGGAAGAACTAGAGAACATGCTTGAGAGAAGTTCCAAGGGGTAGAGAACATCGTGAGTTTGGGACTGGGCTAAGGCTGCTTGGCAGAGGTGGCCCTTGAGCTGAGCCCTGCAGGGAATGAGCATGGAGTGGGGGAGGTAGCACAGCGGAATCATGGAGGGCAGCAGGGAAGAGGAAGACCTAGAGAAAGGATGGTGTGGCTTCAGGGGTTTTCTGAAGGACATCTTTGGGCAACAGAAGAGCCACCTCCTAGTCCCGACCCGAGAGTGGCTCAACAGAGGGGAGCAACGGGAGAGGGTGCCAAGATGTGGCCCAGGCCTGCAGGAGGCGAGACGAGAGCCCCAGGGAGACGAGGTCAGCTGCGGAGAAAGAGCACAGGGAGTGGAGGCTCGGGCTGCTGGGGGGGCCTGATAAAGGAGCCAATCAGGGGTTGGCAGGCATCAGGGAGAGCCCAGCTGAGGTCAGATTCCTGTCGTTTGGGGTGGCCCCTGCCCGGAGAGCCACGTTCCCCCCCCCCTCAGGGGTAGGGACGGAGAAGCCCAATGGGTGGCACCGAAGAGAAGCAGAAAATGGCTTCAAGGCCGTTCTGGCTCCGGGTGCCTAAGTGGCTCCCCCGCCTCGACGTTCGGGTTCCTCATGTGGATGATGCCAGAGCGGTGCTAGGCGCCCTCCAAGACCCCACTAGGCAGAGACGTCGGGAGTGGCAGCCGGACGATGGCTCTCCGGGCCCTGGACGGGAATGGAGGCCCTCCAGCTGCCGCAGAGAGGCCTCCCGAGCCGGGGAGGGAACTGGCTTCCCAGCCGCACTGCCCCATCCGTGGGGGCCGGCTCCGAGCGGCCACGAGCTTTTCCTTTGGGGGAGCTGCAACGTGCCTTCCTGCCACTTCCGCCGCCCGTTCCTCCTGGGAAGACGGGTCGCCGGGAGCCAGCTGGGGATGCTCTCACATGAGATTCCAGAGCTCGCTGCGGCGCCAGTGACAGCAGCGCCGAAGGCTGCAGCCGCTAGACGGGAGCGCGGGGGCTGCCTTCCTGCAGGGGTCGGGTGGCAGGGCACGCCGCGCCCTAGGACGGGCTGGAGAGTGCCCACGGGCAGCCGCTGCTGCCCGCGCAGCCGAAGGAGAGCCCTCCATGGCGTGGGCGTGGGCGTGGGCGGGGGGGTGGCATTACACAGCAAGAAACAGATTCCTCTGTACAATTATCTGCGGGGATCACATGGGAGCTCCAGCCCGAGAAGCTGTAGGTGTGCAGGGGAGCTGGGGGGTGGGGGTGGGGGCAGGACAGCTTAGATAACAAAGGGCGGCTTCTGCAAAGCCTCCATCCTTCTGCACGGGAAGAAGGCTGCCCTGGCCACAGACACACGCCCGAGCCTGGCAAGCGAGCCAGAAACTTCAGGCAACGGCAGGGCCGTCCTTCCCAGGCAGCTCCTGCTGCCCAGGAAAGCCCCAGCTCAGGAGCCATGAGCCCAGCAGGGAGAAGCTCTCCCTCCGGCCCAGCCCCCCCGCCCCCACGGCAAGCCAGCAGCCAGGGTCCCAGAGAAGCCGGGGCAGGGATGGAAAGAGGATGGAGAGGAGCCAGAGCCCCCGAAAGGGAGGAGGGAGGGAGGGAGGGAGGGCAGAAGGGGGAAGGAAGGAGTACCTGTTGCTGGGTGCATCCTGCTCTGCCTCTCAGTCCTCAGCTGCTTGTGG
>NW_025343687.1:0-1212 GCF_016433145.1 Gracilinanus agilis
ATATAGAGAGAGAGAGAGAGAGAGAGAGAGAGAAGTCAGTGGGCTAATAGTTGTTCCAATTCTAGCAATAAAACCCTCAGACTCCAAAGAAGATACATATTCAGAGCATAATGAAAAATTAAACATGTGAAAGTTTAGAATTTCTCTCAGGAAGCAGGAAATGATTTTCTGAATGCAGCTGGATCATTTGAATACATCAATATTGAAATCTTAAAAAAAATCTGAACAGAATAAATGGGAGTAGGAAGAGAAATCTGGCAGCTTCTGCTATCACGTTCCCAAAAAGCCTATCCTGTTCCTATTCTGATTCTACTCTCATTTCAAATTGCTGTTTGATGTTGAGCAACTTACTAAATCCTAGTTTGTCATCCTACTTTTCTAAAAGGCTAGCCCTTCCCCTGTTAGGGAAGGACTTATTTCTATATTGGTATCTCTAGTATCTAGCATAGAACCTGACACATAGTAGGCTCTTAAAAAATATACTTGATTGACTCAAGTTGAGGTCTTAGATCATGTTAGAGGTTGGTCTTTGAGGCTGAATTTGGGAATCACACACTGTTCACCTTAACCTCTAGGTTTCTTTACCCACAGGAGAGGGCAAACATTTCATTCATTTTTTAAACTGAAAACCTTTTCTACCTCGGTGAAGGAGAAATAATAATAACAATGATGATAATATCTTAAAATATTAAAGTGGAGTTTGATTGCCACATCAATAATTCAAACTCAAGTAAAATAAATTGAAAAATCCTTTCCTAGTTGGTGTAGTAGATTTCATGGCAGATTGATAGAAAGACAATAAACAATACAGCCTAAGACTGGAAATTCTGAGACGCCTTTCACATTTTACCTTTAGTATTATCCTCATTCCTCTCATAGCCATTAGCCTACCATCTTTAGGAGAGTGTCATGGAAGACAAGAATTTTGCATCTTGGAAATGCACAGACAGGGTACCTGATTCATGTCAGTTTGAAGATTTTGATTAGAAATCACAGGCTGGTAGACACTTGTATACTTCATTGCCAGTGATGTTCTTTTTTGGGGACTTCTGTGGAATTTTGCCTTTGCCTCTGGCAGAAAATGAGCTATAAATATTCATTAAAATTTCTTTGTTTCTCTCTGTCTCTTCCTGTCTCTCTCTTTCCCCACACCCTTCCTTCCTTCTTTTCTCCTTCCTTCCTTCCTTCCTTCCTTCCTTCCTTCCTTCCTTC
>NW_025343688.1:0-3701 GCF_016433145.1 Gracilinanus agilis
TTATATACTAAATATTATATACTATGAGGGGGCAGCTGGGTAGCTCAGTGGATGGAGAGCCAGGCCTCGAGACGGGAGTTCCTGGGTTCAAATCTGGCCTCAGACACTTCCCAGCTGTGTGACCCTGGATAAGTCACTTGACCCCTATTGCCTATGAGCCAACACACAGTATTGACTCCATGACAGAAGGTGAGGGTTTAAAAAAACAAAGAAACCACGGTGGTGGGGGCTGCCTGGGGCGGTGAAGTGGGTCCTTTCCCACTTGGAGGGCTTTGAGGCAAGCCTGAAGGGACACTTGCTGAAGATGTTATTGGTGGGAAGCTTCTTATTCTATGTGGGGGCACTAGAAGACCTCTTGCCTGGCATTCGGTCATTCTGAGGCCAGTTTCCTATAGACGGCCACCTCTCTTCCTAGTGACACATGGTCTGGCTACCTTACTTGTTGGACTATTTGCGCTCTGGCCCTCCTGGAGGTGTGTGGATGCAAAATAGAAGCCATAATTAGAGGCCCAAAGACCAAAACCCATCATTTCCGAGAACAAAATAGCTCGCAGCCAGCCCAAATACAGTTACTGAAGACAGACAACATGTACGATTTGGGCGCTTCTCAATGTCTCCACAGTCTGGGTCTGGGCTCGTGAGCTTTATTTTGTCAGACCTTTAAAAATCGCCTCATCCAAACCTTGTACTTTATAGATCAAATCAGGAAGTACCCATTATGGGCTAAGCACTGTGCTAGGCACTGGGGCCATCAAGACAAAAGGCGATCTCGGCCTTGAGCTGCCTTGAGCAGGGATTTCCTTGAACTGGGAAGAGTGGCGGCTCTGCAGGAGCAAATTGAAATTGCCCAGAAGCAAAAATAGGCCGTAGGATCCCCGGATTTGGGATTTGAAAGGAACCTTAGTCGTCATCCAGTCAGCCCCTTGAGGACAGCGAGGTGGGGCCACAGTGGATGGAGTGCCAGGGCTGGAGTCAGGAAGACTCGTCTTCCTGGGTTTAATTCCAGCCTTGGCTATTTCCTAGCTGTGTCATCCTGGGCAAGTCACTTCAGCCTGTTAGCCTCAGTTTCCTCAATCTGTTTTAAAAGGAGCTGGAGAAGGAACTGGCAAACCACTCCAGTATCTGTACCAAGAAAACCCCAAAAGGACGTGAAATGTGGTGTCAGACACGAACTAGCTATGTGACCCTGAGGATGTCACTTAATTCTGTTTGCCTCAGTTGCCTCATCTGTAAAAGGAACTGGAGAAGGAAATAGCAAACCACTCCAGTATCTTTGTCAGCTAGGGTCATGAAGAGCAACAACTGAAAACGACTAAATAACAAAAATCAACCCCTTCATTGAAGAACCCAGAGTGGCGAATACTTGACCCAAAGTGACATAGGGAATAGGTGACTGGGCCAGAACTCAAGCTTGGGTCTCCTTATCACAGCTGTACTTCACACTCCACCATGCTATCCTCTCAGACATCTGAGGGGGCAGCTGGATAGCTCAGTGGATGGAGAGCCAGGCCTACAGATAAGAGGTCCCGGGTTCAAATCTGTTCTCAGACACTTCCTAGCTGTGTGACCCTGGGCAAGTCATTTACCCCGCTTGCCTAGCTTATACCGCTCTTCCGCCTTGGAACCAATGCACAGTATTGATTCTAAGACAGAAGGTGAGAGGCTTTTTTAAAATCTCTTCTGACATGTAAATTCTCTCCATTGCCTTTACACCAGGGACCTTAGAATGGGGAAATGGTTTGGTCCAGTGATGTAGGGAAGTCCATGTTTACAGTATAGACCTTTCTTCCAAGCTCTTTAGCTTCCCCCAAGGATTGGAATGAGGAGCTGGAGAGGAAGAAAAGAAGGAAATGGAGTGGAAATAGCACGATTCAGCAAGATAAGCAGAAACTTTCAGAAGATGGACAGGAGAGAATGGCGAGAGGAAGAACCACACGAGGCAAAGGAGAAACCAGAATGCAGGTAAACCATGAGAAAAATGCCAGTCAGATGTGGGAAGACCCGGCCCTCCTTTGGGCATCTGGGGGTGAAAGCCTATGGCCGCTGGGAATGGGCCACCTAGAAGATCCGAAAGGCATGTCAGTGCCCAGCCACAGCAGTAGAACCCACAGCCTAGAACACACTGGTGAGAACAGAGCAGCAGCTGCTCAAATAGAACCATTCCAGTGGGGACCGAGCAGCACAATACACAAGGTCTGTGGGCTTGTGGGTCCCTGCCCTAAATGGAAGTAAAAGAGTCGTGTTGCACTTCCCTTGAGACTGACTCCTTGGCACAGGTGGGGGAGAGAGAGACAGAGACAGACAGAGAGAAACAGAGAGAGAAACAGAGAGAAACGGAGAGAAACAGAGAGACAGAGACAGAGAAACAGAGAGAAAGAGAGACAGAGAGAGATAGAGAGAAACAGACAGACAGAAAGAGAGAGAGAGAAAGAGAAAGAGACAGAGAAAGAAACAGAGAAAGAGAGAGAGACAGAGAGAGAGACAGAGATAGAGTCAGAGTCAGAGAGAAAGAGAGACAGAAAGAGAAAGAGACAGAAAGACAGAGAGACAGAGAGAAACAGAAACAGAGACAGAGAGAAACAAAGAGACAGAGACAGAGACTGAGAGAATATAAAAAATAGGGGAAAGGCTGATACAATCTCCACATGGAAAAAGCTGGGGAGTTTGCTTCTGGAAAGGACTGATGACCTGTAATGGCAAACCCCCGCTGCCCTATTTCAGTGTTCTAGAGCCGATTTCCATCTGCTCACCATGTGACGAGGAGTTCAGAACGGAGGTGTAACCAGAACTGGGGTGCATTTAGAAAGTGCAAATCGAACAGTGAGGGACACTTTGGCAGTGGCTCCAAGGGAGAAGGCTGAGCTGCAGTGGCCCTTCAAGTGGGGGAGGGCCTTGAGCCTTCACTCAACCAGAGGCAGCATGAAGCTAAGAGAGCGTGGACTTCCTGTCGCTCCTGCCATTCATTCATCTAGTCTTTCCTCCTTTTAGGTAAAGGAGATCAGACTTGGTGAGCTCTGAAAGGTCACGAGAGTGCGGCTATCATAGGCCAAGAGCTAGAATCCGTGGTGGGATTCGTCACCGTGAAGCACAGATTCCCAACCACTTGGTTAATGACTTAGCCCAGAAGCGGCAAACACGGACACAGGCCAGGCCACATTTGGAAGTGAACGTGGGGGGACACTGTTGTGTGGAAGATGTCTTTTGGAGTCTCTTCTCCCCACTGAGCAAGGCCTTCTGGGAGAGAATGTGCTCCTCAAGGCAGGGACTAAGGAAGGGGAAAGAGGAGGAATGTCTGTACTTCTGTTCTTGGCCTATCTTTGAAATAAATATTCCTTTGTAAAAGCTAATTAATGTTAATTAAGTAATGGAACTGGACAGCAAATCATAGGTGGCTAATAGTGGGGAGAACAAGTCTAAATGGGGGCTTGAGCTGATGATGGCTTTAGAGAACAGATATACCTTAAAACTCTGAGGAAAGACATAGCCCTCCTTGCTTTGGAAGAGTGCGTCAAATAGGTGGCTCAGTGAATAGAGCCAGGCCTGGAGATGGGAGGTCCTGGGTTCAAATCTTCCCTCAGACACTTCCTAGCTAGGTGATCCTAGGCAAGTCACTTAGCTCCCATTGCCTAGCCCTTTCAAAGATGGAAGGTAAGGTTCAAAAAGAGAGGGAGAGAAGGAGGAATGGAGAAAGGGAGAAAGGG
>NW_025343689.1:0-5806 GCF_016433145.1 Gracilinanus agilis
GAGGGGTTAAGGAGGAGGGCAAGGGGGAGGCGAAGAGCAGGGGGCGTTGATCGTCTTAATCATTCGAGACAGGACCCAGAGGGCGTTGTTTTCAGTAGAATCAAAAACACAAGCGGAGCCTTTACCCCAAGTGAGGACGGGGTCGGGACCGTGCCAACGCCCAGTTAGGGGGTCACGCCAAAGGACTTTTGCCAGATTGGATGTGGTATGTGGATGCCAGTGGCGATCAGCAGCAGAACGTCCCTCCGCATCCAGTGTGAGGAAGTTAAGAACAAAAAGGGCATGTGCAAGAAGCAGGGTCTGATTGCCACACAATGGGTAAAGGGTTTCTTGGGACTTGAGTTTAAAAAGGGTGTTCTTAAGGGTTTGATTTGCTCGTTCAACAATGCCTTGTCCTTGTGGGTTATAAGGGATGCCTGTAACATGTTTTATGCCTAACTGAGAACAGAAGTGTTTAAAGGCCTGGCTGGTATAGCCGGGGCCATTATCTGTTTTGAGGGAGAGGGGCTTTCCCATCATGGACATAGCAAGGAACATATGCTTGATAACATGCCTGGTGGCTTCGCCGGGCTATGCAGATGCAAAAAGAAAACCGCTAAACGTGTCAATGGAAACATGGATATACTTAAGTTTAGCAAAAGAAGGGACGTGGGTGACGTCCATTTGCCATAGGTGGCCGGGGAGAAGGCCACGGGGGTTAATCCCTAGATGGGGTTCAGGCAACAGAGTAACACAATTCTTACAACTTTTAACAATTGACCTGGCCTGTTCTCTGGTAATTTTGTAGGCCAGGCGAAGGGATTGAGAGTTGAGGTGGTGAAGCCTGTGTGCCTCTGTAGCGAGGGAAACTAATATTAAACCTTAACATTTGGGTATCTTTGCCAACATACTTCATCTCCAGAAATCATTCTTGGATAAGAATTGATCCTTCTAGGAAGTTTGATTCCTAAGTTGTTTGCAGAGTTGACAAGTGATGTTTCTGTTACAAAATATCCTTTTGCAAAGCTCACATTAATAGGACATCTACAAATACTTGAATTATTATTTTACAAATACATTTCTTTATCTCCCAGATTCTGGAGGAAATCCAGAAAGTTTTGGGTTATATCTCCAAGCTCAAGATCCAATACTTCAATTGTGGTAAACTAAAGCTGCAAGCTACAAGTCATCTATCACTAACTTCATCTACTTCTCAAAGCATGTTCCCTAACAATTTGATAATTTCCAATTATCTACCTAATAGGTTTTTTTGAGGAAATGGAAACTTTAATTGTATAATTTGCCTCATGTGCTGATTATGGGACTTGTCACAAAAAAACAAACAGGGAAAACATTTCCTCATATCCCTACAAGACTGATCACTCAGTTATTCTTACATATTTTGGTAATAATTAACATCTCACACTTTAGTCACAAAACCTGAATTAAGGAACAGGAGTGCTAGATTGAGTAGCTCCATAGTAAATATAAAACAGGGCTGTATTATCTCCTGAAACAGATTTTAGTTTGAACTCCATAACTTACAAATAACTTTAAGTCCTTTAGCAATCTTTCAGTATGTAAACAAAATGAATTTCAAAGCATTTACTCTTATTCCTTTCAAACCTCTCTTTAAAACTGAATATAATACAATCTCCAGTTTAGTTTCCTTTTACTTCAAAACATTGCTACATAGCTGATCAAATACCATCAAGATTATTCTGATTCATCATTTTTTGTGTCTATTTTGCACTAGAATTCACACCTATTATTTATTTATCCATTAGAAACTCCATCTTTTGAAAATTACCAAATTCTTAGAACCTGTATTATTAAAACCCATGCATAGATTAACCACTTTAAAAACTTCTTGTGTATCATGATTACTTGCTGCTAGTTCTGACACCACATACATTAAAAGAACATCTCATTTGAAATATCCCAAGTTAAATTCTGGAATAAGTTCTCTAACATTACAACTTTTTTTTCTGTTACCACAATAAATAAATTACATTGTACCATATCAAAAATCATTAGCAATCCTCAACCCTTAAAATCAATTCTTACATGAAAAATACTTCTAATTGTGGAGTAAAATCTCCCTTTTGTCTTATGGCTTAATTTTAAGTTGTCACAATATATGTTATTTGCTTTATAAATTTCCAAACCATATTTCCTTTTTATTAACTGTCTTTTATTCTCTATGATATCTGCAGTTTCCCTTTTTATTTTAAATTTATGCTCCAATTGTGGTGAATTAGGGAAATCTGAATTTTTGCACAATCATTATTGATGTTATAAAGTTGCTATTAGCTTCTTTTTCATTTTTTCACTTTACAGAGCTAAGCTGGCAAGTCACACTTGATTGGTCACTGTACCTCTCTGAGCCTGTTCACATGAAGCTATTCTACATGTTTATTCTTACCCATAATAATATTTTTTTCTTTAAACAAATTGCATGTTATTCCTTAGATCATGAATTTCTTCTAATACATTGCACATGCTTTTAAAATAATTTTATATCCTAATAAATTACAATGCTGTCCAAAATTTTTATATTCATAATATACCAGATTCCTAATGCAAAAATATTATTTTTGAATTACCAAAATTTGAAACCCTAATGTTAATTATATTTTTACCTATTACTTAATATGATGATACAGATCTTAGAGTAACAATTTTACATGTTCATATGTTTTCCCTAAATTCAGTTCGATAAGCATTTTTGGTAAGTCTGATCATTCCCACACTGCAAATCCTAATAGATAGCTTTTCAATATAAGTTTTGTGCATTCTTAAATTTAACAGAAATTCCATTTTTAACTAGTAGTCAATGAATTTACACAATACCATCAGTACCTATTCAGTTCCTTAGCAAATATATACTCTAACGGGTAGAGAAAGGTCCATGAGTTTGGGGGAGAATGGGCGACGATTTTTAGCTTCTCATGGCTACTTCCTGCTGAACTGGGGCAGCGTGAATGATTCGCTCTCAACAAATAATTTTCTCATGGACCAGTCTCTGTCTAAAGGGATCTAATTATGAAATGTAAGCCAATTGCATTGTTCTAATAATCTTTAAGTTAAATTTTTCACTAACATCAGTTTGATTAATGTTAGGTTGAACTCATGGTTGTTTAAAGAAGCTTTTTCACTCTGGGTTAAGCACTGAGCAAGACTGATGGTTTTTATTTATTTTTTGCTAGCTAGGAAAGTTAAGTTGCACTTCTATACTTCTGTACACAACTAAGAATCATTGCTTTCTGTCTGAATAAGTTTTTCTTAGATTGCATTTTAGAACCTTTTGTAATTTTCATTAGATATATGTCTCAGTACTTAACCTGTTGATAGAATTTGGTGATGGGATCAAATTTGTCCCTTTTTCTGTCTTTTGATTTCCATGTTCCCTTTCTCATGGCCAGTGAGAAATGGAAGGGGAAATGTTTGACAGATTAGTCTGTTTAACTCTTGCCTTAATAAGAGCAGAGAATAAGATTTCTTTTAACCAATTAAATTATCTTAGAGTTTAAGACATTCAGAAATTACAATGTTATTTTCTGAATTTCTCTAACACCTCTGTCTGTCTTCCCCATTCCTCCGGAATGAATGAAGAAGAGAGAGAGATTTATTTTTCCCAACCTGTAACCCTTCCATAGTGATCACAGACAAACAACATATAACACACAGACTGATCAGGGACACAGTTCCTGGGCATATCACACACACTCTGACAAATATAAAACATAAATTATATAAGCTAGATTTTTCTTTTCATCCTGGCAAAAGATCAATTGTTACAATTCATATCTCCATGACTAAAGAATTCTGTGAAAAAGAATGAGTCAGAAAAGGGTTAATTCTTAAGAAGGAACTGGCTGACATATGATGAATTTTGTTTCTTAATTACCTTTCTTCATGCTTCAATAAGTATCCTAAAATAAATACACTTTTGCTTTTTCACTTTTCTGTGAAGTGGGATTCTGATACCTGCCTGAATAATTCCAGGTATGCCACATTGCTGGAAAGATTGATATAGCTAAGTGAAAATTGTTAAAACTTTTTACATTGTCTGTGGCCATTACCAATTGGACTCCTTCCAAGGGAGAAAGAAAAAAACTATGACAAAACTGGTTTTTCTAGCTGAAGCAAAGTAGCCAGCCGCTTCTAAAAAGGGGGGCAGAGAGGAAAATTTCTGGTCACTTTTAAATTTACCATTTAGTCCTAGAGAAAAATACGCTTTTCCTGGTGTCCTTCTAAGAAAGGCCCAGTGCCCTAATGCTTAATTTTGAGTAGGGGTGGGAGCTTACTCAGGGCTCCATCCCCTTTTCCCCGAAGTCCTCTCAAAAGGATCCAGTGCTCTTAAACAAATTTTTCTTTTTTACCCTAATGCCTCTCTCCCTGAGACTATCTTTAAGTTCCTTAACATATAGGGCTTCCTTTGAGAGTGTTTTCCCCATTTTTCATTAACGCTGTCGTAACAATCACTTCCACACGTTCTCGCCAATCTCCTCACGGAGGTATGGAAACGGATACTGATGGGTCCAGATTCAGAAACAGATCAAGGGAACGATCAGTGTACCGAAACCCTTGTCATACCAGTCACACACACACTCATTCTGGGGTATTCACTCCAAATTCCAGCCTGATTGCCTATGGGGGATGGGACGACTTACCCTACCTCAAGGCTGTCCGTTCAGCCTCTACCCTGCCTTTGTCCGCGGCCGCGGGATCTGCTTCTCAGTCGTCCGGTAAGCTGTGTTCGTCGTGTCCCGCGTTGGGCGCCAGATATCCGGATCCAGCCGGATACAACCGCGAGGCCCGTGAGTCAGCCACCTGAAAAAACCATAGGGAGAGAGAGGAGAGACCAAGGCGCAATAAAGACAAATCAGTCTTAATTGTGACAAGGCTCATTTATTGTGTGCAGGGAGTGGGTTTATATGCTTCTAGGACTGGGGTGGGGAAAATTTCTGGTGGTTTCAGGCTGTTGGTCTTACCACGCCTATCCCGGATGAAGTTGGATAAGTTCCTATTCCTAACATAAGTTTCATTTCTTGGGAAACCCTTCACTAAGTTTTGTTTCTATGGTCTCTATGGTTTTTAGGTTTCGTTCCTTGGTCTCTGACACTTTAGAACATTAGTTCATTTTTAGTGAATCCCCACTGATATTTTCATCCCACATAAGGCTGTTAGAGTCTAGGTATGATTATGAATCATCAGAGAAAAATAATGAAGCTACAGTTTCTCCACTACAAAACTCAACAGCTAGGTAGCAGAGTAGATAGAGAGCCAAGTCTGGCATCAGAAAGATCTGGATTCAAGTATGGCCTCAGTATTTACTAGCTGTGTGACTTTGGATAAGTCACTTACACCATTTGCCTAGTCCTTAAACTACTCTTCTGTCTTAGAATTGATAAGATGGGAGGGAGGACTTTTTTCTCCCTCCCCTCTCCTCTTAATCCTCAAGGTATGGGCTTTTTAAAAAAATGTCAATACATCTTAAATATATATGTTTAATCAAGACTTAAGAAAAAGGAAAGGGGGAATGAAGAAGAATGAGGAAAACTGAAGAAGAGAAGGAAGAGTCAAAAGAGTAAGAATATAAGAAGGGGAGATACTGGAGGAGGATGAATTAAAAGAGAGAAAGGGAGGAAATGAGGAAAGAGAAGAAGGGGGAAAAGAGAAAATAAAGTCTTTAAGGCCATCAGCTTGAACTTTCTTCATCAGTGAATACCCTCAGTCTGAGAGACAAGGGAAGGAACTTATTCTTTTTTTTTTAACATTTATTAATATTCATTTTTAACATGGTTACATGATTCATGCTCCT
>NW_025343690.1:0-5446 GCF_016433145.1 Gracilinanus agilis
TATATATATATATATATATATACAAACTACATCATATTACTTGCCTTTGGGGAGGCAATAGGAGGGAGGGAGGGACAGAGAGAGTATAGATTGAAAAAAGATCCGAAAATGAATATTAAAAATTGCATCAATGTGTAATCTGGAAAAATATTTTTTAATTTCTAAAAATGGATAATGTAATTCCCCAGGTCATCTGTCCAGTTAGTATCAGAGGTGGGAGTTTTCCTGGTTCTCCCCATGTTTCTATATATGTGTTTATGTGATTTTCTTTATTTTAATATTGTTTTTTATTACAAACATGTATAAGTTACTCTTATTCCATGAAAAGTCTCTTGCAACAAAATAAAACAATTAAGCAAAACCAAAGATACAGTGATCTCATTTGAAACAGCAGGCAACATGGAACATTTGTAGTACCTCCTCAACCTATATAATAATAACTATTATCATTATTATAAATAACATATATATATATATACTGTTTATTTAGTGCCAGGCAGTATGATAAGGGTTTCACAGCAATATCATTTGGTGCTGACAACAATTTTGGAAGGGAGTATGATTATCATCCCCATTTTAGACTATTTTCACTTTTAAAAAAATGAACAGAAATGTACATTCTTCCTCTCCCACCTTCCCTTTGAAAAAAAAAAGAGAAAATAAAAAGAAGTTAGTCATAATGAATATGTACAGTAAAGCATTAAGCAGATATAGTAAAAGAATGTTCATTTCCTTATAATATTGATGGGCTTGGAGTATCCCTGGGGCAAAGCCTGAAGAAAGAGTTGATTAAAAACTCTCCTAGAGGCACTTATATATTCTGAATTGATAGATTAAGTGACAGTCTAACTCTTTAGGCTTACCTCAATAAGATATCCAAGGTGGTTTGTTTTATTTCAAAGTCTTATTTTCTTTAAGAGGAACAATGATCCAGTTACTGACCTCTTGAATTGGCCACTTGACTTACTGTTGCATCTGCACCAGCATTAGGGTCCTTGCATGCTTAGAGAATGGGAAAAGCTCAGAAAACATTGTGATGGATGAAATTGTGTTGTTGCAGAGTCATTAGCATTTAGCCCTTTGGTTTTTCTTAGCACCTCAAATCTCAAGTAACTCATAGCATGGCCTAGAGCACAAGAATTCCCCAGAGATACACACAGCACAATGGACCCTCTCTTGCCCTTTTTCTCCCCCATAGATAGCTGATCTGTGGAATCAACAAGAGGCCAGTGGTCTTTAGGACTACATCTATTACCAGGCTCTGAAGATGCCTGCAAGCAGTAGATAAAAGCAAAGAGAGTTACCTTCTGGTCTAAAATTCTAGGGTTGTAGATAGAGTAAACAAATATTTATTCCCTGTATGGGAATGGGGGAGAGAAAGTCACACGATATCTTCATGGCAAAATAGTGTGGCATTCTTATTTCACTAATGTGTCTCCTTTCATCTGCACAAGTTGCTGGAGTCATTATATTCTAACAAATCTTAATTCATTTATATATATATATATATACATACGTATATACACAGACAGATATGTACATATATAAATAACCTTTTAGACTCTAAGAGTCTAGGTCATATGAAAAACTTTCATGTATGACCAAGACAAGAGAGTTACTAGAGGGTATATTCTATGGAAGGAGCACTTTGGTGAGCATATCATAGCATTGGGCTGGAGAGAAAAAAGAGCAGCAATATTTTTCCAGCTTTGCCCTTCAGAGACATTTTAAAATTTGCCAGTGACATTTTATGGCAGGGCCACAGATGATCCAGGTCAATTGCTCTTTTGCTGAAAACTCCATGCCTGTAATCAGATCTTACCTGACCTCTGGTGGTGTCTTGAATCATATATTTCCTGATGATGTGACCAGATTTCATTCCCTACTACTCAGATCATTGCTTTTTGCTTTCTTTTGGACACTCCAGGAAAGGTAGAAAAGATTCCCTCTTCCTGCCCAGGAGAACCTTGCAAATTGGACAGCACATTCAGAGTGAATTGAGGAAGGAAATCTACCCATTTATATACATAGTTTTCTCTCTTGTTGCTTTTTAAAACCCTTTCCGTCTGTCTTAGAATCAATATTGAGTTTTCGTACCAAGACAGAAAAGTGGTAAGGGAAAGGCAATGGGGGTTAAGTGGCTTGCCCTGGATCACACTTCTAGGAAGTTTCTGAGGTCAAACCCAGATCTCCCATTTCTGGACCCGGCTCTCTGTCCACTGTGCCACCTACCTTCCCCCTCTCTCTTGCTTTTTAAGATTTTCACTGCCTTAACTCCAGTATCAGACATAAACATGATATCCAAGAAATAAAGATGCCAATTTCTGGTTCCAGTTTTCATTTTTTTGGCTGATGGGCTCTTGGAATTTGAATTTGCTCTTTGAGGCATGTAATTGTGATAACCCACTTTTGTATAGCCTTTTATGTTTTGCAAAGATACGTTGGCTCATTTGATCCTGACTACCATTCTATAAGGTAAGTCCAGTTAGTATTCCCATTTTAAAGGTGAGGACATTTAGCTTGAAAGATGTAAAGTGATGTGCCCCGGAGTCACACAACTGGATTTTGATCTAGGTCCTCCTTATCCTAGATCTTTATTCACTGTGCTACCTAATTACCCTTCTCTTGATATTTTTAAGGAAGACACAAAAACCACAGACCTAGTAAGATTTGGAGGCAGGATTGAAGCCAAGGTCTTTTTTTTCTAATTCCAAATTAGTCATACATCCTAGCCCTCCCAAAATAATGAAATGCCACCCTTATTCTTCTCCTTATTACCTCTTATACCTCAAAGAAAGAAGTAAAATATCCTCATGATAAAAAAAAAATTACAACTTTTTTTTATAATAGCAAAGAAACAGAAACTTAAAAGAGTGCCCATATACTGAAAAATGGTTAAATAGTAATGGTCATAAATGGAAATAAAGCATTATAATTTAATGTGATGGATTCTTATTATTTATAAGAAATGACGAAAGGGATGGAGTGCTTAATAAACATTTGGATTGGATTAAGTCACACAGTAGAACTTCTTGGTGAAATGTAGATTTTTTGCCTACTTCCCTATATGGTCCCTTTCATTTGGAAGGGTAGGTTATCTAGGGCACAGGAAAGACACAATTATGAATATTTATTAGGCAGAGTTTTTACTGAGACTCACTTTTTTCCCTTTTTTTATTCTCAGCACCTAATACAGTGACTTTCTTAATATAGATACTAATAAATGTTTAAATTGAATCAATTGTCATGAATATAAGAAACAGTGGTAAGGTTCTAAAGTTTATAATTTGCAGAGATTAACATAACTTTTTGGATCCTTCAATCAGGCAATCGACAACATTTAAATCCTTCTATGTGCCAGTGCTCTCTATGCTAGATACTAAAAATACTAATACAAAGAATACAAAAATCCTTGCTGTCAAGTTAAAGACTAGGAACTATACAATCTGATTTTCCAATGAAATACTACTAAACCTTAAATAAGATATTACCTTTTTGACCACACAGCAAATCTGTTGTAGCTAACAGCCTTCTAAAGAGGAGACAGCTTCATTTTCAATGATGATATTAAAGTGGCCCTGGGCTTATGCTGAACCTCATTTCAAAAAGATCTCAGCAAAGTTTAAAAGGGACTTCTCTGTGTTCCAGAAATGATAGAATCCCAGAGACAATCACTCAAAGCCAAGTCGTCATTACTTTCTTCTTTAATTCTGGTTCCACAATCACAAAATCAGGATTCAATTCAATCAAATATGAGCCCCATGAGCATAAACCAGTGAGAGAGGGGGAGGTAATATATGGAACAGAATAAAAAATCCTGGGTTATAATCCCAGATTTTCAAAAGCCGTGTGGAGATTTTAGCTATAGAGCTATAACTCTAAATGCAAGGGGCATTTGCAAACACTGTCCCATTTAATCTCCCTACCTGTCAACTTTCAGGACCATTTTTTTTATGTTTCTTTTACCTACTTTTGGAACCCCATTACCGGTCCTCTTGAATAGTTGTAGGTTATTAAACTGATCAGAGTTCTCATATTTTTCACAGTTGTTTTTATTTATGATGCCATTGTATCCATTTTTCTCCTAGTTCTGCTCACTTCACTTTGCATCGTTTTATAATTCTTTCGAGGTTTATATGAAATTGTGTCTTTAAGTCATTTACAATAGAATAACATCATCCCTTTGCATTCATATATCACGCTTTGTTTAGCAGCTTCCCAGTATGTGAATACCCCCTCAACTTTCCAGTTCTTTTCAACTACAAAAAGAAGTGCTATAAATATTTTTATACATGGGACTCTTTTACCGCTTTCTTTGATCCCTTTGTGATAGAGGCCATGAAGAAGGAGGGTTGAATCAAAGAATACACCCAGCTTAATGACTTTGGGGGCAGAGTTCCTTTATATTGTCCAGCTTGGCTAGATATCCGTCTTTCTGACACAAGGTCATAGCTTCCTGATCTAGCAATATCAATCATCTTCACCAAGACTGTGGGATGATCTGTGCCATTCGATAAGGGAAGAAATGCTTTGCACCTCTGACCAGCAGCATCCTCTAGGTCACTGCATTAAGCTATGACTGTCTCTCTGCTTTTCTCTGAAGTTCATATGACTCACCTGGCTCTTTCATTAGGTGCAATGGAGGAACAAACATCCATCATCCTCTCTGGGCTCATCTTTCCAGATCTTCTTATCCTGTTGAGGAATTGTCACCTCTAGCAGCTTCTAATTCACAGCCTGTCTCTTGCTGTGGTTCCCTGAATTGATCTGCTGGAGCTTTGTACTTGATCCTATCCGTCTACATGAGGGAAGGCTCCTGCGAATGAGTATGTTGCCACCTCTTAGCTCTCTCTTCAAATCGAAATTAGTTCTGCTATAAAATCATTGAATGACATATAATTTGCTCCTGCTGTGATCTGGTAGACAGTTGAGATTTAAAAGAATGCCTTGAATACAGTTGCAACCATGCTGAAACTCTCCTATTATTTCCCTAAGCAGTGGACAAAGAAAGGCATCTGAAAATATTGTGGATGACTGGAAGATTTTTCATTAGGGCTGACTGCTCAGCTCAGCACTACTGTGATCCAAAGGTCTATAATTTAGCTCCATGGTCAGGAAACAGTAATAATTTCTGCCTGTTTCTGTCCTATTTTTGCAGCCAGGGTTTCTTCATCCGGTGCAATTCTGTTTCATATTGGTTAAATTAAATACTGTCATTTCAAATGGCTGAATATTTGGGTAAGGAGATAGATTGTCCTCCTACATTGAGGTGCTGAAAATGAATCTGAGCAGAGTTAGAGTTCTGCTGTTTGCAGTCTGCTCCCACCCTTCTCCTCTAAGGTTTATAACTAGGGTTCATTTTTAGACCATAGCAGATAACTTGCATCTCATGCAAAATGTTTATGCCTTTTTCAGTTATATATATATATATATATATATATATATA
>NW_025343691.1:0-2690 GCF_016433145.1 Gracilinanus agilis
AAATGCAAGGACTTTCCTTTTAATGATCAAAAACGTTTAGTGAATATCAAAAGGCAGCATTATTTGTAATGGATGAATACTGGAAGCTTTCCCAAGAAGATAGGGATGATCCATGTTTTTCATTATCATTTGGTGTAGAACAAGAAATATTAACTCTATCAGATAAGAACAAGACCTTAAGGAAATATATATTGGCAAAGAGGCAAAATTATCTTTATTTGTAGATGATTTACTAAGAGAACCCCAGTGAATAATGAAAAAACTAATCAAAACAATTGATTGCTTCAGCCAAGTAGCTGAAATTCAGAATTCAAAATAGATCTGCAAAAAAAAAAATCAACATTTCTACACATTACTTAAAAAAAAGAAGGGAAAAAGCCAGTAAAAAGATAAAATCACTTTAAAGTTACTATTCAAATGCATGACCTAACTGTGATACAAAAAGGCTCATAAATATACCTATAAAATAATATGAACAGAAGTAATGGACGATCTAAATATTTGGAACAATTCTCACTGTCCATGGCTGGGTCATATTAACAGTGTTCTGCTAAACCATTTTGGACAATGTATGTAAAAAAACCAACAATAAAATATAGTGAATATCAAGGGAATTAATGAAAAAAGTAAGAATAAAGTAGACAGAATTACTAGATCTCAAATTATGACATAAAATGTTAATGATCAAAACTATTTGTTTCTAAACCCAGGAGAAGAATGTACACAGTAACTACACCAATGTGAGAATGATCAATGATGAAAGACTTAGTTATTCTGATCAAGACAAAGATTCAAGACAACTCTAAAGTGTCTATGAAGAAAACTGCTATTTACCTTCAGAGAGAGAATTGATGACCTCTGAGTGTAGTAGATTGAAGCTTCTTGTTTTTCACTTTATTTTTCTTCCCTTTTTTACTGCATAGTTAATAAGGAAATGCATTCACATGTGAGATGATTATTATATTGCTCACCATATCAAGGTTTTGGAGGGAGGGAGAAAAGAACTCAAAAACATTTTTCAAATGCTAAAATAAGTAAATGAATAACGGATTTTTAAAAAAAGAAACCTATTTGTTACTGGTTAAAAAAAGATAGAGGTAGATCAGTGGCATGGAATAGATAAAGAAGACCTAAAAGCAAAAATTACAGTAACAGTAGCCTTTTTTTTTAAATAAATAAGAATGCCAATCATAGAAGAAGGTATTCTTTCCCTAGGGACAGTTAGATGGCTCTGAAGTAGACAGAGCACCAGGCCTGCAAGCAGGAAAACTCATCTTCCTGAGTTTAAATTCTGTCTTAGATACTTCCTAGTTGTGTGATCCTGGGCAAGTCACTTTACTCTATTGGCCTCTGTTTCCTCATCTGTAAAATGAGCTAAAGAAGGAAATGGAAAACCATTCCAGTTTTCTCACCAAGAAAGTCCCAAATGAGAGTTGGACACACCTGAAGTGACTGAACAAGCAAAATCCTTGCTCTAATAAGAAATGCTGGAAAAACTGGAAAGCAGTTTGGCAGAAAATAAGTTTAGACTAGCATCTAATACCATGAGCCACAAAAATTCCAAACAGGTCGGCAATCAAAATATTAAAATTCACATTACAAAAAAAATTGGAGAAAAATGGAAGGCTAGATCATCCACAACTATGGATAACAGAATTCCTAAACAGCCATGTGATGGAAGAATCATAAATGGCAAAATATACAATGTTGAGTACCTAAAATGAGATGGTAGTATAAGAGACTTAGAGCTAGAAGAGACCATGGGAATCATTTAGTCCAGCCTTCTCATTTTACAAGTGAAAAACTTGAGGCCAGAGAGGTTTAAGTGACTTGTCCAAGCACACAGAGATAGAAGTCAAAGGCAGGATTTAAACCAGGTCCTCGGATTCAAAATCTAGTGTTCTCTCAAGGCTTTTGCATAAACAAAACCAATTTCTCCAAAACAAGAAGAAATGATAAACATTATAAAAAGTACTTTACATAGTGCCATACCTATCAAATTACCAAAAAACGTCTTTACTGAATTAGGAAAAACTATAACAAAGTTCATTTGGAATAACAAAAGATCAAGAATATCAAGGGAAATAGTGGAAGAAAATGTGAAGGAAGGGGGCCTAGCAGTACCAGATATTAAACTATACTATAAAGCAGCAGTCATCAAAACAGTATGGTACTGGCTAAGAGACAGAAGGGAGGATCAGTGGAAGAGACTTGGGGTAAATGAAGTCAGCAAAACAGCGTATGATAAACCCAAAGAGCCCAACTTTTGGGACATGAATCCACTATTTGACAAAAACTGCTGGGAAATTTGGAAAACAATATGGGAGAGATTAGGTTTAGATCAACATCTCACACCCTACACCAAGATAAATTCAGAATGGGTGAATATAAACTTGAATATAGACTTGAATATAAAGAGGGAAACTATAAATAAGTTAAGTGAACACAGAATAGTATACTTGTCAGATCTCTGAGAAAGGAAAGATTTCAAAACCAAGCAAGAGTTAGAGAAAATTACAAAATGTAAAATAAATGATTTTGATTATATTAAATTAAAAAGCTTTTGTGCAAGCATAAACAATGCAACCAAAATCAGAAGGGACACAACAAATTGGGAAAAAATCTTCATAACAAAAAACTGATGGGGTCTAATAACTCAAATATACAAGGAGTTAAATCAATTGTATAAA
>NW_025343692.1:0-1719 GCF_016433145.1 Gracilinanus agilis
TAACAAGGCCTGTGTCTGGGAGACTTTGGAAGTTTGTCTCTTTTTTTCAAAATGCCTCCAGAGTAGTCTCTATACATTTTTGAGTCATTGATTTGCCTGATTAGTATCAGTACTAAATAAAAAATTCACATTATACCAGAGATCTCAAAGAAAAAAGCAATTAAATTTAAGGTTTCTTTTTTTAAATTAAGCTTATCATTTATTTAATTAGAATATTTTTCCATGGTTATATAATTCATGTTCTTTCCCTCCTCTCCTCACACCACACTCCCATAGCCAACAAGCAATTCCAATGGGTTTTTCATGTCTCATTGATCAAGACCTATTTCCATATTTTCAATATTTGCAATAGAGTAATTATTTAGAGTCTACATCCCCAATCATATCCTTATCGAACCATGTGATCAAGTGGTTGTTTTTCTTCTATGTTTCTACTCCCACATTTTTTTCTCTGGATGCGGATAGCATTATTTCTCATAAGTCCTTCAGAAGATCATTGCATTGTTGCTATTAGAGATATCCATTACATTCGATTGTACCTCACTGTATCCATGACTGTGTACAATGTTCTCCTGGTTCTTCTCCTTTCACTCTGCATCACTTTCTGGAGGTCATTCCAGTTGATATGGAATTCCTCCAGTTCATTATTCTTTTTCGCACAAGTAATCCATTACCAAGAGATTCCACAATTTGTTCAGCCATTCCCCAATTGAAGGGAATCCCCTCATTTTTCCAGTTTTTTGCCACCACAAACAGTGCAGCTATATATATTTTTGTACAAGTCTTTTTCCTCATTATCTCTTTGGGGGTATAAACCCAGCAATGGTATGGCTAGATGAAAGGACAGACAGTCTTTTAAAGCCCTTTGGGCATAGTTCCACATTGCCTTACAGAATGGTTGTATCAATTCACAACTCCACCAGCAATGCATTAATGTCCCATTTTTGCCACACCCCCTCCAACATTTAATCAATTATTAGAAGAATCCTATTCAGTCAAGATGTTGAATGAAGTGGGGAGGGTATAGTCATAATAGGTTTATGGGCATGGAGATCAACTGCTTCATAAATGAAATAGTCTACCCTGTGACACCCCAGAAAGTTAAAAGAACCAAAACATGATCCAGACAGGTTTATGTGACTTCTATACAGTATTAGAGGAGCAATTAGTTACAATGCTATGTAAATTATTCCTGATAATGAAATCTGCTAAATTACTTAGATTATAAGAACATGCTTCTAATGGCCAAAGTAAAATATAGCACAAACACACACACATTATTGGGTCATCTCATTAATGCATGATGATGGTCTTTTAGTAAAAAAATCTAAATGTAAAAAGTTATTCATCCTGATGATTTATGATGCTCATAATGGAAGCAAAGGTTATTTCTTCAGGAAAATGCCATGTATTACTCCTTTCCGTTTGCAACCAAAGTCATGTGATGTCACCTCACCTGAGTTTTTAAATGTATATAATGTGGAGGTTGGACTACATGATCTTTATCAATGCTTACTCCACAGCTTTTAAGTCCTTTTTTTGGTGCTGGCCTTCTTTGGGTAGAACAGAAAGGATACCTCAGAATCATGAAAATACATACGATTAAAAAGAAAACTATGTTAAAATGATGTTAATATTATATTTTTAAAATTCACTAAGTTAAAAACTCTTCAGATTTCCTTTGATAAAGTGAGTAAAGCAGAACCTTGTCTTATGTGT
>NW_025343693.1:0-4497 GCF_016433145.1 Gracilinanus agilis
TCTGTCTCTCCAGTCTCTTCCACTATTTATATCCTCTCTCATTCTCTGTCTCTTTCTTTCACTGTTTCTGAGTCTCTGTTCCTTTTGTCTTTTGTTCCATCTCTCTCTCTTTTTCTTTCTCTCCCTTGGTCTGTCACCTTACCTTTTTTCTGTCTTCATTTCTCTGTCTCTTTCTCCCCTCTATCTCTGTCCGTATGGCTGTGTATGTATCTCTATCTTAATCTGTTTCATGCTGTCTCTCTCTCCTTTTCTGTGACTCTCCTTCTCCACTCTCTGTTTCTCTTTCTCTGCCTCTTTCATTCCCTGTCTCTTTTCTCCATTCTCCCTTTCTCTGGGTCTCTATCTCCCTTCCCTTTTCTTGGTATCTCAGTCTCTCCATCTCTATCTCTCTCTTATTCATTCAGGCTCTCTCTCTCTGTGCCTATATTTGTTTCAGTCTCTACAATGATATTTCCATGAATCTGTCTCTGCCTTTCACTCTTACTCTGTGTTTCCTTCCTATTTTTCATCCTCTTTCTCCTTAGGTCTCTCACATCCCTATTGCTGTCCTTCTTTCCCCCTCCCTTTTCTCTTCCTCTCCCTGTCTCTGTCTCATTCTGCTTCTTTCCCTTCATCCAGCTGTCTCTCGCATCTCTTCTCTTTCACATCCTCTCTCACTCTTTCCCTCAAATATATTTATTCATTTCTCTTCTTTCCAACACTATTCTCCACCACTTTCTGGCTATATCTGTCTCTTTTTCTCTCAGTCTCTCTCTCTCCCTTCTCCCATGTCTTTCTTTCTGTTTCTTCTGTCTCTCCCTCACTTCCTCTTTCTCTCTCTCACTGTAATCCTCTGACTCTTTCTTTGTCTCTTTGCCTCATTATCTTTCTCTCTGTCTATCCTATTAATGTCTATCCTTCCCCTTCTTTCTTTCTCATTCCTTCCATCTCCCTCACCTCTCAATTTGTCAATCTATCTCTTTCTGTCTGTTACTCTGATTTTGTCTGTGTCTTTGTTTACATCTCTTCTCTGTCCATGTCTCTCCTCTTGCTTATCTCCCTATCTCTGTACCTCTGTCTGTCTCCCTGTCTTTCCTATGCCTGTCATTCTATCTCTCTCTTCTTTCTTTTTCTCTTGTTCATATCTCTCACTTTTATTCTCTTCCTCTCTGTCTCTCCCTGTACCTCTCTCCCTCTCCTTCTTTTGTTCTTTTGCCTTCTTCTCTCTCTATCTCTGTCCCTTACTGACTCATCTATATGTCTCGTTGACTGTGTCTCATTCTCTCTCTATCTTCTTCTATCCTTTTCTGGGTCTCCATCCCTCTTTGTCTCTTTCCCTCTATCTCTATTTCTCTCTCTCCTCTCTATGTCTTATCTGTCTCCCTGGACTTTGTCTTTCTCTTTACATGAGCACATGTCTCTAATTCTCACCTTCACTCTCCATCTGTCTCTTTTCCTCTCTATTTCTCTCTCCATCTTTGTGATCTCTGGCTTTGTTTTTCTATATCTCTTCCTATGTTTCTTAAATCTCTAATCACTCTCTCTGCCTGCCTTTCTCTGACTTGGTCTGTGTCTCTCCCTCCTCTTCTGTCTATTTCTCCTCTCCATCTGTCTCTGACTCTGTCTGTGTTCCTTTCCCTCTCTTTCTATCTCACACTACTCCTCTTTCCCTCTTTAGATCTCTCTCTATTTCTCCTATCTCTCTGTATCTGTCTCCCTCTCTCAAATTCTATTTCTCTCCCTCCATCTCTGTTTGTTTCCCACTCACTGATTGTCTCTGCCTCATTCTACCCTTATTTCTCTTTTTTCTGTCTCTGGGTGTTTCTGTCTCTCCCTCCCTCCCTTTCTCTTTCTCTCCATTTCTAAGTCTGTCTATATATCTCTGACTCTCTCTCTGATTCCTTCTCTCTACACCTTTCCTTCCCTTTTCCCTCTAGCTCTCTTCTCTTTACTCTCTCCTTCATTCTTTCTTCCTTTCCTCCCTCTCTCTTTTTCTTATTTCCTTCCTCTCCCTTCATTTCTCTTTTTTTCTTACACTTTCATTCCCTTCTCAATCTCTCATTTTCTCCCCACCCTATTTTTGCCCGTTCCCAGTTTAATGGGGAACCCTGTACTCTATTTACACTGTTAGAGGGGAAAACCAATTGCACCTAAATGGGACTACAAAAGAAAAGAAATCACCTCCGTCTCCCTGGATACGGGAAATGCTGAAAAGATCCCCATTAATACAATGGATTGCTTTAAACAACATTGTCCCTCTTCCCTGCACTGAGTATGATCACCTTCACCAATGGTTTTCCTTACTGCAGCAAAAACAAATCCATCCTGAGACATTTTCCATAACGCAAACCAGTTTTCAAGCGTAATTTACATGAGGTATCAGTAAAAAATATAGGTGAAAAGTCAATACAATTCAAGTTTTTTTTTTTAAAAAGGATTTCAAAATCAAGTATGTAAAGCTGAGGAAAAGAAGGAAAAGGGGCAATTGGGCTGAGAGATTGTCTTACAAACGATGGTTAGTGAAAAATATAAAGTCATTTTTTAATGAGCAGAAAGATTTACTTCAGAAGTTGGAACAAACGGACTCCATTTTTCTCTACCCCCCCCCAAAAAAAATGAAACAAACAAGAACTTCCTAACAAGCAACGCGAACAGATGGCCACAGCAGTCTACCGAAAAGCTGACAAATCCAATGCCTGATCAAGCGGCGGGGTAGGTGTGGGGGAACAATGCAAGGGTCTCCCCTGGACCCAGGGAACCCACATAGGTAATATCCTCCTGTAGAAACAAAGGCTCAAAAAGGGAAACTCGTAGTCCACGTCGAGTGCCCAGAATGCTGACAACCTCGAATACACTCCACACATGTTTTCCTTCTCGCCTGCCTCCCTCCCGCTCTCCAGGTTTCCCTGAGTGTGCCCTCTTCCTCTCCACTCTCAATCTCCTCCCCTTTCTAATCAACTCTCTCTTTCCCTCTCTCTCTACTTCTCTTTTCCCCTCATTTTCCTTCCCTTCTTCCCTCTTCCTCATTTGTTGTTCCTTTCCCTCTTTCTCTTCTTCCCTTTCTCTACCCCTTATTTCTGGATCATTCTCTCTCTCTACCCATATCTCTCTTCCTTCCGTCTAAGCTTTTTTTTCTACTCTTTTCCTTTGTTTTTTATTTCCCTTGCTCCACTCTTTTTCATTTTTGTCTCTCATTTCCTGTCTTTTCTTTGTCATTCCCTCTCTACCCCATCTTTCTCTCTCCCTCTTTTCCTTCACTGTATCCAGTGTAGTTCTCTTCTTCCCTCTAGACTTTCTCCCTTTTCTTTTCCCTTCCTTCTAGTTAACACTTTCTTTCAAATTCTTATTTAACTTTCTGTTTCATATATTTTCATTCATATTTCCACAGCCCTTTCCCTGTCTATGCTTGTTTCTTTTCATCTCTATCAATTTCTCTGTCCCTCTTTCTCTCTCACTCTTTCTCTCTCTTGTCTCTCTCTTTCTCTGACCTTTTCCATATCTCTCTATTTCTTCATTCTCCATCTCTGTCTCTCTTTCACTTCCTTTGTTTTTCTCTATCTCTCTGTCTGCCTTGTCCTCTTCTCCCTCTAATGGTCTGTCATTCTCTGTCTATTGTCTCTCTCTGCCTGCCTTCTCCCTCTCTCACTGTCCTTGGACCCTGCCATTCTTTCTTTTCTTCCTTATTTTTCTTGCTTTTTTAAGTTTCATTCCCTGCTCTCTCTGTCTCTGTCTTTGTGTTTCTCTGTGTCTCTGTGTCTCTCTCTCTTCCTCCATCTGTCTTTCTGTCTGTCTGTGTCTCTGTCTCTGCCTCTCTCTGTCTGTCTCTCTGTCTCTCTCAATTTATCCTCTTCCCAGATTACAGGAGTCTAATGGAGAACACCTGTACTGTATTTACACTATAGAGAAGTACACCAATCCCACAAAATGATCTGCAAAAGGAAAGAAATCACTGCCCTCTCCTTGGATACAGGAAATGCAGAATCACAATATACCAGGTTGCTTTAAGCAACTTTTCCCCTACTACTGAGGATGACAGCCTCAGCTGGGATTTTCCTCAGCAGAGGAAACACAAATCCATCCATAGACATTCTCCATCATACAAACGGGTTTTGCAGCCCAATTTACATGAAATAACAGTGAAAAGTCATTAAAACGTTCAAGTTAGAACAATCAAGTGCATAAAGTTCAGTAAAATAACCAATTTGGAGCAGAGGCAGTCCATTTTTCTCTGACAAAAGCACAAATAAGCGAAGAGGAACCTGTTTCGTAGCAATGGGAAACAAAGATTCTGATTGGACAATGGCCACCTCTGTAATCGGAAAATCAGAGAAATTCAATTTCTAATCTTGCGTGGGAGAGGAGGTTTTGGGGGTGGGTTATGGTAGGGGGGACAATGAGGGTCACTGCAGGCCCTGGAGAACCCGCATCCAGCATCCATCCTGAAAAACCGAGGCTCAAAAACAGAAATTTGGTGACAACTGGTGAGTTCCCTGAATGCTGACAACCTGGAATACCTTC
>NW_025343694.1:0-3947 GCF_016433145.1 Gracilinanus agilis
TCTCGATTTTTGTGGTTGGATATCAAACTTTCCATTTAGCCCCGGTCTTTTCTGTGCAAATACCTGGAATTCTTCAATTTTGTAGAATGCCCATACTTTCCCTTGGAAATATATAGTCAATTTTGATGGGTAGTTGATCCGTGGTTGCAGGCCCAGCTCTCTTGCCTTCCTGAATATCGTATTCCAAGCCTTGCGGTCTTTTAGCGTGGAGGCTGCCACATCCTGTGTGATCCTGATTGTTGCTCCTTGATATTTGAATTGTTTCTTTCTGGCTTCTTGTAAGATTCTTTCCTTTGCTTGGAAACTCTTGAATTTGGCAATTATATTTCTGGGTGTTTTCTTTTCTTGATCGAATGTCGCAGGTGTTCTATGAATCCTTTCAATGTCTATATTGCCCTCTTGTAGGACTTCAGGGCAATTTTGCTGAATTATTTCTGTTAGTATGGAGTCCAGGTTTCTATTAATTTCTGGTTTTTCTGGAAGACCAATTATTCTCAAATTGTCTCTTCTAGACCGGTTTTCTTGGTCTGTCACTCTCTCATTGAGATATTTCATGTTTCCTTCTATTTTTTCAGTCTTTTGACTTTGTTTTATTTGTTCTTGTTGTCTTGAGAGATCATTAGCTTCTAATTGCTCAGTTCTCGCCTTTAGGGATTGGTTTTCAGCTATAATATTTCGGTTTTCGGCCATAATCTTCTGGTATTCCTTTTCAATCTGGTCATTTCTGCTGTTCAATTTGCTTATTAGTTTATTTGGTTTCTGAGCCTCACTTTCCAATTGCAAGATTCTACCTTTTAAACAGTTATTTTCTTGCCAGATCTCTTCCATTTTCCTCAAAATCTCAGTTTTGAACTCTTCCATAGCCTGTGAGGAGTTTTCCTTATTTGAGGAGGGTCCGGATGCTTGTTTGTTCTCCTCCTCTGTTTGCTCAGTTGTCTGGATTTTCTCTGTGTAAAAGTTGTCGAGTGTTAAAGGGTTCTTTTTCTTGTTGTTATTCTATCTCTTCTGAGTTTCCTGAGACTGGGTAGCCATCATTAGCCCAGCAGCTTCTCAGGTCTATTGTCTGTCCGTGGTCTATTGGCTCCTGAGGTCTGAGTTCTGTTTTTTTCCAAGGTCAAGCCCCCTGGTGGACCCCCTTGCTTGATCCTCTGCCGGAGGTTCCTTTACAAGTCTCAGGGCGCTGCTTCCACAGTCATATACCCGTCCATGCTGGTTCCCCACTCAGGGTTTCAGAGCTTTAGTTCCTGGCTGTGTCTGCCTCTACCCACACCTCCGCCTGTGCCTGTGCTCTGAGCCTGCGCTCTGAGCCGGAGTTCTGGGCCCTGAGTCCACTCTCTGCTCCCGCGCTCAGATTTCGCGTGCGTTTTTTGGCTTATTGGGGTCCTAAATCTTGCTGCTCTCAGGAACAGGCCCCAGAGCTGCCAATGACTCAATGGGTGCCCCAAACTTGCTCTATTTTAGCTGGCTTCGGCGCTATAGGTGCTGTGTGTGGAGGGGGTGGGGGTGGGGTGGTTGTTCAGCCCGTGATTTAGTGAGAGCTCTTTCACCCCTTTATAGCATGGAAATGCCTCGATTCCATATACCATCCACTCTGTGCCCTGTTGTGGGGTTCCTCCATTCGTCTGTACTTGTTTTTATGTCCCCTTGAGGAGTTTTGTGTGTTTCGGTCAGGAGAGGTTAAGAGCTGCTTCTTACTCTGCCGCCATCTTAACCCGGAACTCCATATTGCTTAGTTTTTAAATCTTTAAAATTAATTTAAAACGTGTTATTTCTTTTTGTCTCTAAATATTATTATACATTTCTTTTTGGTAACAAGTGTAGTCTCCTGGTTCCTGCACCTCAAAGTTAATGGTAAAATTTCTGAATCTTAAAGCTGTAGGTTGCAATCATGTTTACATTCTTTATTGCATACTAACTTATGTAGCAATGTCTTAGAGAGTGCTCAAGAGCAAACATAATTTTTTATGTAGACTTCAGTTAAGAGGTAACCAAAGTAAACATCATGTAAGTCAAAGCCTTTTAAAGGCTACTTTTTAGCATGTTCTTATGTTTATAACTTTCAAAATATTTGCCACTGGAATGAATCTGGAACTGAATTTATCAAGAAGTCAAAAGTGGACACTACCCACACACTCAAACTTGAGGGTTGAAATGCTTAGTTCCTCAGCACCCTCCAAGGAAACTGTGAATCTAATAATAGATCATTTTATCAACCTGCATGATCTATAGTTATTATATAAACAATATCTTTAACCTTAAATTCAATTAATCTACTGTAATATAACAAAATTATCCAATAGATTTTAGTTCAGGGCATCCTAAATCTTGATGGATTTCATGGTGTGGATGATATGTGAACCCTGTCAAACCAAGAGAATTGTCAAATGTAATACCATTTCATGTTTGGAATTTCATCTCTCTCTCTCACTTGTATGTCTCTCTCTTCTCTCTATTCATTTGTCTCTGTGACTCTCTTCTTTATCTCTCTGTCTTTATTCCATTCTCTGCCTTCATCTCTTCTTTCTTCTCTTTTTCTCTTAGGAAAACATCATTAGATATTATTAAAAACAAATCTCTCTCTATCAAATTCCTCTTTAAATAAATTAAAATGTTGATGACTTGGGTTAAACAAAGCAGAACCTTTCTGTTTACATTAAAATACATACAATTTGGAAAATGACTGGTAGAATGTGCCTCAGGGAAAAATATCAGTGAAATGAATTAACAACTTATTAAATGATCATTAAAGCCTGCTTGAGAAGCTTGACAAATTTATAGTATAATGAGATTCATTCATCTATCCAAATTCATGTTTGTTCCTTGAAGGTGACTAATCTTAAAACTATTTTAGTCATTTCCCCCTATATGAATAGCCAAGTGGCTTATGTCCTAGAAGGAAGTTAAAAGAAACTAATAGATTAAAGGGAAATTGTTAAGTTAAAGATAAATTTTAACTTATGTACTAGCTGTGTGATCTGGGCAAACTACTGAATTACCCTATGCTTTAGTTCTCTCATCTTTAAAATGAAGATGTTGAACTTGGTGGCATCTAAAGGTTTTTCCAGTTCTAAATCCACAATCCTGTGTAATAGTTCCTACTAACATGTTTATATCTCATCCTATTTCTGTATGTTCATTTTCCATATATTGTTTTATTATTGAAGGGTTTCTCAAAAAGAGTTAATTCCAACCAGATAAATGTACTATAGAAAGTAATAAATTAAGAAAGAATGGGAGCCTATCAAGTTTAGAGGGGAAAACCATAGTTAAGGTGATATCATAAGAATTTTGCTAAGGTGCCAATATTTAAGGGAGCTGGACAATTCTCCCCTGTATTTGTTAACAGACATCAGTCTCCATGCCTCCTGCTTGTTGATCTAGGATACTAGATCAGTCTAGGCTACATGTGACATGACCACAGACATCACCTAGTTTTACCCCTACTGTTGTGTTGTTATGACCCTCCAAACTGGGCAGGGGCATAAATGTACTTCTTTTATGATTGGGCCAGATTTCTTGGTGTGCACTTTTTCTCTGTACCAAAAATGACTCTTATTCATTACTTTTTACTAAAATCACTAATGAATCAACAAACAATTATTGCATGCCTACTACATGTCAGGGCAAAGGGGATATAATTATAATGGATTAAAATAATCCCTAATTGCAAGAAAAATATTTCCTAACTAGAAAAAAATTCATGTCTATGTCTATAGACACACATTCATATATACATACATGCATGCATATATGCCTATATATATGAAACTGTTTTCACCCAACTCTAGTTATAGAGTTATAGATTTGCTCTCTAAGCTTGATAGATCCCAATATGTCCTGATTCATTTCTTCCTATATTATATTATGCATATATATTGTTTTTTTTAACATTTATTAATATTCATTTTTGACATGGTTACATGATTCATGCTCCATCTTTCCCCTTC
>NW_025343695.1:0-12248 GCF_016433145.1 Gracilinanus agilis
GTGTTTGATTGAGGGGTGAAGGGTGGGAGTGTGGGAACATTCATTGGTGAGGAATGGAAGTTCCAGGTATTGAGCTCAGTGGGAGGAAGGCCATGTAGGGGATATAGGAGCTCACCAAAGGGGATCCAGGACTCAGTGAAGGAGATGGGGTACTCGATGAAGAAGAGGGAGATGGCTTCATGAGGGAATGGTGCTTCATGGAGGCATGGAATCAGGGCTGAAGGCCCAGGAATCCCATCTTCCCTTGGGCTTGGGAAGATGGAGGCAGACCCTAGCTCACTTTACTTTGTTCCAGCTCAGTTTCTCTACTAATGACTGGTTTTTCTCTAGTCTAGTTTTGGCATGTTCCCTCTCTCCCCTAGTCTCTGCTGATTTCCCACTTCCATTTGCTATCCCGCTAAGCCTCCAGGTCCTCCCTTCCTTGTCATATGAAAATCCAGTCCATTCTTCCAGGCCCAGATAGATAACGAGTTTGTATGCATATAACAATAATGCTTTAAGCATAGTGGGTGCTTGGCTCAAGCCTGGAGATTATGTTTCAATAGAGAGGAAACACATCTTTCTATGATGTATATGTGTACATGTGTATATACATATATGCATATATGTTATATACATTTACATATACATATATATATTTATGGACGTCTCCCCAAGCCCAGCTGGGAAGTGGTCAAAGGTCCTCCAGCCAGGCTTTGAGGGCTCCAGGCCTGGCCCCTTCCCCCTTGGAGGCCCCTGGGAATGCACACACTCAGTTTGGGGCGCCAGGGCCAAAGCCTGGCTTGTAGGCAGCAGCTGCAGCCTAGGGAAGGGGAGGGGGGAATTTTCTCTGAACCGGAGTTTCAGGCTGACCATGAGGCTCAGGGGCTGAGTTGCTGACCTTGGCTGGGGTTTGAAGTCGTTGAGTAGCCCATCGGCATATTTGGTCAGGGTCAAAGGGACTCAGTTTATCCACACATACACTGGCAGATCTATGGAGAGCCCATAGTGAGCACTGGGACCATCTTTAAATGTGAAGAATGGGAGGCAGCCTGGGCTTGTTGTTAAGGGCATGGAATTTGGAATTATGCAAGGAGGTTCTAGCCTGGACTTTGAGGAAGTGACTCGCCTCAGTTTCCTCCTCTGTAAAATGCAGAGAGTGGCCTTGATGATGTCTAAGGACCCCTCCAGTCCCAAATTCTAGGAGCCCTTGACCCTGTAATTCCAGAGAACTTTTGCTTGGACATCAGGACTAGTATGACATAGAATAATGAGCCTTTTACAATACTCATTCATCCCCTGTACCAGACTACTGAGAAAAGAGGATTCTGGTCATTTGAACTTGCTGGCTATTTGGCTTCTGGTTCAATAGTAGTTCGCGTTATGAGTTCAGTTCTGCTTGCAGAGATGTGTCTATTAAGTCCGTAGATGCCTGGGCAGATAAAACTGAGCAAAGAAACTCATTCAGGTTATTCCAAGCCAATAATGCTCATTACTAATAAGGTTTTGCCTTTAAACTTTTTAAAGTGCTTTCATAATCCTTTAGATTCCTATAATTCCTGGTTTGGGGGGGGTAGTGAAAGACCTGGTTTTGAGGCCTAGCCCTTTACTAAGTACACGATGACCTTGGGTGAGTCACTTAACCTCTTTAGGATGTGTGTGGTTTTGGTTTTGTTCTGGTTTGGTATCATTTTCAATGAGGAAGTTGAGTTAAGATGACATCCAAGGTCTAGTCCAGCTCTAGATCTCCAGGTATTTCCGTTTCTTCCACAGGGGCTCCTTGGTTCGGCCAATATGGCCTCATTCTTCCTCACATCTCTCCCCTTTATGGCTTTGCAATGGCTGTTCCTCGTGCCTGGAGCGCACTCTCTGTTCAGCTCCACTTCTTAAAACCCCACGTTTCCTTCCTTCCCAGCCAGCTGAAGTGTGTCCTCGGTGAGGTGTTTGGTGATTCTGCCCTTCCCGGCCCTCCTCCAAATGTTGTATTATTCGTGTATATATGGAGGGGTTTTGTGGCTACCTCTCCTCCACAGAATGGAAGCTCCTCCAGGCAGGAATTAGAGTATTTTTGGTCTTGGTATTCCCAGGATCTAGGATAGTGCCAGGCATACAGAAGATGCTTAATAAGTGCTTGCTAATTGAGTAAGTGATCTTGTCCTATACAGATGCTACTTCTGACTTGAGCTCAGTAGAAAAGGGCCAGCAGGGAACCCTTAGCAGGGGCTTCGGGAGCTTGGCATCAGTGACTTTAAAGACAGACCAGACCTCAGCTTGGCGAGGGGCTCCATCCTCTGGGAGTTTGGACAGGGAGGCTCAACAATGCTCTGTGAGAGGACCGTGGCAGCCGGTGACTCTCTCACACTGAGAAGGGAGAGCATGAAGGTCTGGATTTGGGTTTTTGACATCAGAGAAATAAATAAGCAGAACAACAATCATGTGATCCATTCTGGTAGGGAGTCTGTCCATCCCCTTTTAAGCAACACTGTAGTGTATTGAAATAACACTCACACCTTGGTCTTGATGAGTGAAAGCCCCTCGGGTCTGTCCCAAGCACCAGAACTGGCGTAGAGGGTAAACTGGGCAGGGGAATCAAGGGTCCGGTCAACTGCACCGCTATAGCATCCCACTCCCGGGTCCTGGGTATTCATTCAGTCCATTGGTAATGTGTCCACTGAAATCTCAGGTACTTGGGATATGCCCAGAGTCTCCCAGCCTGAAACTCCTCTTTGCCTCCCCCTTTGTTCTCGAGTCTTTCTAAAGCAGTCAAGTCCTCTCCCCTCCTTTTAGGAGGTCGAATATGGTGACCAGCACCGAATCCCCGCTGATTCGAAAATCTCGCCAGGGCCCAGGACCGCTGATCCGAAACCACTAGTGTGCGGCAGCGGCAGCCACAGAGGACTCTTCCACGTGCGGCCTGGGCCCCGGCCCTAGCCCAGATTTTTAAAAAAGGAAATCTTGTTGGGTCGGATCAGCATGTCCTTCTTTCTCCCACAAAGCCTTGGTTAGTCAAGGTTGGCAGCGAATTGACTTCTGGTTATCTGAGCATCTCTGGTATGGAGAGTTAGAGGAGATGGGATTCCTGGCCTTGAGACCCTTACTGTCTAGTGAAGGGGATAGGCATGCATGCACACACAGCTGAAACACGCACAAAACAGGTGTGACATGGACACAAGGAAATAAGGATATAAGAAGCAAGAATTTGGAGAGAGCTATATAAGGAAACACAGCCAGAGGACAATTCCACACTTTTCGAGTGATATGAGAGGCAACGTGATGCAGTGGAAAGGACTCTGGGTGAGAAGTGGAAGGATCTGGGTTCGAATCTTGACTTTGCCATTTACTAGCTGGCTGGGAGACCCTCCCTCCCTTTTAAACTACAGTTATTGTTGCTGTCATTGTTCAATTGTGATGACTCTTTTTTTCCCTCTAAACCCTCACCTTCCCATCTTAGAATCACTACTGTGTATTGGTTCCAAGGCAGAAGAGTGGTAAGGGCTAGGCAATAGGGGTTAAGTGACTTGTCCAGGGTCACACAGCTAGAAAGTGTCTGAGGCCAGATTGGAAGCTAGAACCTCTCGTCTGAGCTACCCAGCTGCCCCCAGTTTCGACAACTCTTAGTGATCCCTTTTGAGGTTTTCTTGGCAGAGACACTGGAATGGTCTGCCATTTTCTTCCCTGGTTCATTTAGCCTATGAAGAAACTGAGGCAAACAGGGTTAAGTGACTTGCCCAGGGTCATACAGCTAGTAAATATTTGAGGCTGGATTTTAATTTCAGGTCTTCCTGCCTCTAGGCCCAGCATTCTATCACTTTGCCACCTAGCTGTCCAAGCTCCAGTTTTGTCATCTGTAAAATGAGAGCTAGATGATCTCTAAGGGTTCTTAAGCCCCTCAATTTTCCAATTGATTGACTACTTGATGTGTTTGATAGAGTGGTATGTTGCAAAGAAGCCTGGCTTGGAATTATGCCAGAAAAATCCCCAAATTCTTTGAGCTCTTTGACTTAGCCCTCTTCCTCCTGAACAGAAACCCCACAGAAATCAGAGACTGAAAGGAGGAGCCGAGCCCCCTATATATAGCAGCACTTTTTATGGTAGCAAAACCCCCAGAAACAAAGTAGAGAGATGCCCATGATTGGGGGATGGCTGAGCAAATTAGGGTACGGGAATATCATGGAATATTCTTTTGCTGAAAGGAATGACAGATATCAGAAATTCAGAAAAACATGGGCATTATTCTAAGAACTGACACGAAGTTGAGTAAGAAGAAATAGAAGAGTAGAAAATCCACAGGGGTGACAATAATGTAAATTAAAAGCAATCTGAAAGGTGGCAGCCAAAATCAGATTCACTGTAGTTGGCAGCGATCATCTTTGTCCCAGAGGACAGATGATAAAACAAACTTCCCTTCTCTTTGTGGAAGAGTGGGGTAATAGGGAGCCCAATGCCACATATGCAGGACAGTTTGTTAGTGGTTGTACCGATGATCTGTTTTTCTGTTATAAGAGAAGGTTCAATGATGGGGGTGGGGACGGGAAGAAAGGGGAAATTCATAACAGGAAATGACTGGCTTTAAAAATAAAAGGGCATTTTTTTGTACAAACAAAACCAATGCAACCAAAATTAGAAGGGAAGCAACAAATTGGGAAAAAATCTTTATAACACAAACCTCTGACAAAGGTCTATTTACTCAAATTTATAAGGAGCTAAATTGATTGTACTTGAAATCAAGCCATTCCCCAACTGAGAAATGGGAAAAGGACATGAAAAGGCAATTTTGAGATAAAGAAATCAAAACTACCAATAAGCACATGAAAAAGTGTTCTAAATCTCTAATAATTAGAGAAATGCAAATCAAAACAACTCTGAGGTACCACCTCACACCTAGCAGATTGGCTAACATGACAGCAAAGGAAAGTAATAAATATTGGAGGGGATGTGGCAAAATTGGGACATTAATGCATTGCTGGTGGAGTTGTGAATTGATCCAACCATTCTGGAAGGTGACTTGGAACTATACCCAAAGGGCTTTAAAAGACTGCCTGCCTGGGGGCAGCTGGGTAGCTCAGTGGATTGAAAGTCAGGCCTAGAGACAGGAGGTCCTAGATTCAAATCTGACCTCAGACATTTCCCAGCTGTGTGACCCTGGTCAAATCACTTGACCCCCATTGCCTAGCCCTTACCACTCTTCTGGAAGGTAAGGGTTTAAAAAAAAAAGACTGCCTGCCCTTTGATCCAGCCATACCACTGCTGGGTTTGTACCCCAAAGAGATATAGGGAAAAAGACTTGTACAAAAATATTTATAGCTGTGCTCTTTGTGGTGGCAAAAAATTGGAAAATGAGGGGATGCCCTTCAATTGAGGAATGACTGAACAAACTGTGGTATATGCTGGTGATGGAATACTATTGTGCTGAAAGGAATAATAAACTGGAGGAATTCCACGTGGACTGGAAAGACTCCAGGAATTGATGCAGAGTGAAAGGAGCAGAACCAGGAGAACATTATACACAGAGACAGATACACTGTGGTAAAATCGAATGTAATGGACTTCTGTACCAGCAGCAATGCAATGACCCAGGACAATTCTGAGGGACTTATGAAAAAGATGCTATCCTCATCCAGAGAAAGAACTGTGGGAATAGAAACACAGAAAAAAAACAACTGCTTGATCACATGGGTCGATGGGGACACGACTGGGGATGTAGACTCTAAACAATCACCCTAGTGTAAATATTAATAATATGGAAATAGGTCTGGATCAATGACACATGTAAAACCCAGTGGAATTGCGTGCTGGCTACAGGAGGGGGTGGGAGGAGGGGAAGAAAAGAACATGAATCATATAACCATGGAAAACTATTCTAAATAAAATAAATTAAATAAACTTAATTTAAAAAATAAAAGGGCATCAATGCAATATTTGGAAAATCAAAAAAGAAAGAGCAAGAAAGTACCTGTTGTTTAGAGGCAGAGGAACGGAGAGCTCTTATTTATTAGCCTTAATACCTTGAGTAAGTCCTTTTCTTGATCTCGGCCTCAGTTTTTTCATCTATAAAGAAGGGGGTTAGACTAGATGGTCTTCAAGGTCTCTTCCAGCTACGAAACTCTGAGCCCCAAGTACAGGCAAGGTATTATAAGAGGTATACAGCCTTCTAGAAGCCAAAAGAACACTTGAGTCTCGTGACAGCCAAGGAATTGGTCATTGCCCAATCTGGGAGCCCTCATTGCCATTGACTCTGAAATACTTATTGTATGTGCTTGAACAATTAGGCTGAAAAGCTTGTTGGAACTTCTACCAGATCCAAAGCTAAGTGAATCCCAGCTCTGCTATTCACTCACTGTGGACAACTTGGATCTGTAAAATGGGGATAACAATCTCTGCATACTTTGCCTTAGCAGGCTCTTGGGAGGAAACCACTTTGTAAACAATAGAAAATGCCGAGAAACGAAGGAACATTACTATAATTGTCAGTCTCTGCTCTTGTGAGAGTGGGTTAATATCATTTCTATCTCGAGCCCTGTTGGCACTTTTAGGGAGATCTTTGAAGAAGTCTTTAGGACAGAGATGGAATTTTGGGGAGAGGAGGAGGAGGTGGGGTTCACGGGAGGGGTGGGATTCTTCACTTTTTGATTTGGTGCCAAGTATATAGTGGCCTCCTCCGTCCAGCAGAGTCAAACCCTGGTCTGGAGAAATACAATTCACATTATTTCTTTAGCACCTACTGTGCGCAAGGCCTCTGGATGAATGAATTAAATCAATGGTTGAGACTACTGGAGAAAATGTCCAAAGCAATGGGAATACAATACAAACTCCAAAGCAGGCCTTGTCCTCAAGGATCTTACATTCTACTTGGGAGGCATGTACAGAGATAAACAAATATCACTGGGGCCTTGCAAAGTAATTCCAGGAGGGGGAGAGTGTTGACCACTGTGCTGGGGAGTGGGGCGCAGGTCAGGAAAGGCCTTATAGTAGGAGGTGGCTCCTGGACTGGGCTTGGAAGGACCCTAAGAGGCAGAGGTGAGGAGGGCATTCCAGACGCAGGAGGCCACCTACTCAAAGTTCTGGAGCCAGGAGGTGGAAGGTTATAGAGATGAGAAAGCTGGCTTCAGTTCAGCTAGAAGGGAAGCGAATCAGAAAGCCTACAGGCTGAGTAAATCCTGGCAGGGTTGGTGGGACCCAGATTGTGGAAGGCCTTCAATTCAAGAGCCACGGCAGGGAAAGTGCTAGCTCCAGCACTGACACCCAGGCTCCTGGGTTCCTATCTACAGCCCTCCAACCCTTAGCTTTGTGAACTTAAACAAGTCCCTTTCTCTGAGCCTTAGTTTCCTCCTCTATAAAATGGGAATCATCATTTCTGCTACCTACTTTCACAGGGTTGTCATGAAGATCAAATGACGTAGTGCACAGCAGGTTGTGACACAAAGGTCACAACCCAGTCTAGCTGGACTTAGAGGGCCATGAGAGCCCAAAGAAACTAAGAAGAGTAGTTCTGGGACCTGCATTTGTGAGGTACTCATTTCAGTGCTGGTAATTCCATTCCTCTCAGGTAGGAATGAGCTCCCCATAGAAGGCCATTCTGCTCTCTCTGACCTATGTGGATTTTAGCAACCACCTCTTAACTATCTCCAGCTGATCTTACTAATGGGGAAAATTCATTGTCATTCCTCCACTAAAATTGTTAGTGGCTCCCCATTGCCTGCCAACTAGAGTTCAAACTCCTCTGCCTGGCATTGGAAGTTATATGCCTGGTGCCACCCTACCTCTCCAGCCTTACTGGTGCCCTGTTCTCCCTCCCCCCACCTGGTGCCCTCCTACCACTGTTCCTTTGTTCAGAATGTTGACCAGGGCTGGAATGTCCTCCTCTTCCTTCTCAACCCTTTGAATCCCTCTCTAGCCTTTTAAGTTCAACTTCAATGGTCCTTCTTCCAGGAAGCTCTCACCCATGTGGAGCAACCTGGACCCTCTTGCTCATTAGACATTGTGTTCACGCCTCTCTATCTGTTCATCCACGAAAAAAAATAATATATTTGTCTTTTCAACAAACATATTGAAAACATTTCTATAAAAGATACTGGGGGTGGGGGGAAGCTAGGTGGCTCAGTGTATTGAGAGTCAGGCCTGGATTTGGGAGGTCCCGGGTTCAACTCTGCCCTCAGCACTTCCTAGTTGTGTGACCCTGGGCAAGTCACTTAACCCCCACCACCAAGCCCTTACCTCGCTTCTGCCTTGGAACCATTGATTGAATTGATTCTAAGACTGAAGGTATTGGTTAAAAAAAAGATACTGGGCAAGGGCCCAAGTTTATAAAGTCTTCTGCGCCACCCCTTCTCCAAGAAAAACAATCCCTGCCCTTGAGGAGCTTCTGTTCTACTGGAGGATCCTAATCTAAGAAGTAAGAACAAGATAGTTTGAAGTCAAAAAGAATCAGTAACAACTGGGGGCAAAGCAGGAAAGAGGTAGTAAGTGACTTGGCCCTGAAAGATGCCAGGGAATGATACTAAGAGGCCTAAAAGGCTGGAGAGGGTGACAGATGGCTCTTGGGGGGGGGCCTGTGCAAGGTCAGAAGACCCAGGATTGATAGATTGTATCCTCGCTCCTTGCTGTTGTTTGGTATTTTTCAGTCATCTGACTCTCTATAACCCCTTTTGGGGTTTTTGTGGTAAAGAGAGTGGAGCGATTTGCTCTCTCTTTCTCCACCTCATTTTACGGATGAGGAAACTGAGGCAAACGGGGCGAAGTGACTTGCCCAGGGTCACACATCTAGGAAGCGTCGGAGGCTTTCCTGGTCGCAGGCGTAGTGTGAGCTTCCCCATGACACGTAGGTGCCCTGCACTCCTTATCTTCCTCCATCTCACAGAGCCATCCCTCATAACAGCATTTTAAAAAAAGAGGCCGAGAAGAACTTGAGCAAAACTGATTAATGCATTGAAAAACTATCTGACAGTATATACAGTGTTGCACAACCAGGGCCCCTCCCCACGTCGCACAATAGGTCTTCTTTAGTGTCAAGCCTGTTCTTTGTAGTTTACACCATTCATTGGAGAACTTTGTATTTGACCTTCGAGGCAATAGGGAACCGCCAGAATGAAGTTCTTTGAGCGAGGGAGTGAGGAGGAGGTCAGAGCAGTGTTCTTGGAAGCGAAGTTTTCTGAGTGCTGTGGAGGCTGGGGTGCAGGGAGGAAAGACTGGAAGCAGGGAGGCCAATTAGGAAGCTATTTGAATAGTCAAGGTGACCTGTGAGTGGTGAGAAGGGAATGGATGGGAGAGATTTTGGAGGTTGGACAGGCCGGACCATGGGGAGTGCCCGACAGGGAATGCCTTCCACTTGGCCCACGACGGGTAATAAATATAGTGCTCTGGGTAGGCCATGGAACCGAGGCCAACTCTAGGATCTGAACACAGGCCATGCTTGGCTACTGGGTGAGGGGGGAGATGCAAAGGGGGACCACAGAAACCTGCCCTGGGCCTGGAGTGGCTTTCTAGGAGCCACACGTGCCCGTCGGGCTACACCTCTCAGGTACCCTCGACCCTTGCCCCCCCCACTGTGTTCTAAGGTACTTTTCTGTTTTGCCCCCCCCCCCTTTTAGCCCTGAGCCGTCCTGGGGTGGGGGTGGGGCCGGGAGTGAAAGGACAGCTGGAAGGGGCCTGGCCCAAAGAGAAAAGAAAGGTCTCTGCTGTTATTCTTGGCCCTCTTTCCATTCCCCCCCCCCCTTTGACTGTAAAACCTAGGAAGGTTGCAGGCTGTTTACAGAGTTAAATTACTCCCATGTATTGCCTCTCCACGGAGGCTGGGAGCCCTGGGAGGGCAGGGGTCTGAGGCTTGTATGTTCCCGGTAACCTCAGCCCTTTTTCTGCATAAACAGCGTGGCCATTTTAGTGCAGGGGTCAAATACCATCCCCCCAAACATACCAGTTCCTAGAGCTAGAGCCCAAGTCGCTAACCCTTGGGTTAGTTCCATCCCCAGGGTGCCAGGGGGTTGGGATTGCAGAGCAAAGTCGACCGCTTTTTCTTTCCAACTCCCTGGATCTTTGCCTAGCAGCCTCAGTTTCCTTCTCTATAAAATGGGGACAACTGCTTCATGCTGAAAAGGGGCAGGGATCCTGGGGGGCAAAGTACTCAGTAGCTGTTAAAGCAGTGGGGAAGGGGGGGCGTATTAACGATGGGGGTGGGGGAGAATGACCGGGCTCCCAGAAGATCCAGGCTTGCTTTCTGCTCTGGGTTCAGGGCCCCCCCTCCTCTCCTGGACCTTATCTGGGAGCTGTGGGGTTGGAATATTTTATCCGAGCAACAAGGCCTGTGATTCCAGAACAAAGCACGGGACTGAGGCAATTATCCTTCAAATTCAGGCTGAGATTGGTCTGGGGCCTCAATTGGCCGTGGACTGCCTAGTTTCCTGCTTTGTCTGCTAAGCTGTCAGATGGTAGGGCCTGGGCCACTGTTATCCTTAGGCCTCTATACAGCCAGACTGGTTGATGATCCTTGTGCGGGGTGCAATCCAAGCCTAGGGGAGATTTTATTGGTAGAAGAGAGAATCAGGAAAACGATGTGCGCGCCTCAAAGGGAGCCAGTTGGCATTTGAGGGTTCTAGCCCCAGATGGGGAACACGGCTATCCCTAACTCCTGATCAGCCCTCCTCACCTGTGACCTGGAAAGCTTTGAACCCCTAGAAAAGCTCCTCCAAGACGTGGGAGCTTCAGTTATGACATAACCAACTCTCATTTCTCGAGAACACGTGGGCTTTGCGATGGGGTGATGGGAACTGTGTGGAGAAGAGGTGCCTGGGAAATCAGGGGTCAAGTGGCAAGAGCACTAGGGCTGGGAGCCCGTCACCGAACGGTGCTGGCCTCAGTTTCCACCTGTGTAAATCAGGGAGTTGGCTTGTCTGTCCTAGCACTACCCTTCAATGGGTGCTGGATGAAATGAAGGGGAACTGGCGGGAAGGTGTGGGATTCGGAAGCCACCCCAAGACGGTGACCAAGGAGAGATCCTGTGATTGCCTGGTTATGTTACATGCAGGCCGAGTGTGGGATCCCAACTGGGGGGGCTTCATTTAGCAGACCCCAAAGGATACTCAAAATTTCATTGCTAAAACCAGTGGGCCTGCCTGTCTGCATTAGCCACAGTAGTCCAATCACCGCCAAATTCCTGCTCCAGTTCTCTGCCAAAGCTGGGGGGAGAATGGAAGAGGCAGCACTGAAAAGGGGGGGGCACCCTCACCTGGGTCAGGCCCAGAGGAAAATCCGGAGGCTTCCATGGACACTGTAAGGCTCAGGGTGCATGCCCCAAAGGGTGGGAAGAACAGGGTTGGCATGGGGGGATGGGGCCGAGGCCTTGGGCCACAGCAAGGAGGGCTGGAGGCTGCTGAGGGCAAGCTCTTCCCAGTAGCCTAGCCATGGGAGCCCCCCATACCCATTCCCCCACTCCCAGGGCTCCTGGTCCCTGCAGAACTGGGAAAGCTCAGCAGGAAGCATTGGGCAGGAGAGATGGTGACAAGGGGCTGGAACCCTGCAGCCTTCGAAGCCCCGGCACCCCTCCAACTTGCTTCTGGGTGTGTCCAGGCGTCACCCAAGGGAGGGCCCGAGCCTCCCTCCCTGGGTAGCTGGCGACCATTGGCTTCCCAAAGCGCTGAGCTAGCGCTCCAGGAAGTGCTGCGGGTCTCTCCTGCCACCCTGCAGCCCAGCTGAGGTGATGCCTTAGTAGTCTCGATCCTCCCTCCAGGTTGGAGCTGCAGAGAAGGGCCGAAGACAGGCGGCCGGCCGCGGGCTAGCCAGCGGGCCAACGGGCTGCTACTTTCCAGCTCCTTTCTTCTCTTGCTCTCCTCCTCAGAGTTGTAAAGTCATCTGAGTTCGAGCGGCCCGAGAACAAGCCGGCCCATCCGGGCAGCCCCGGGATGCGTTGGGGGAATAAACACATATGTAATGGATTTCTCGAGGTGGGGACTTCGGGCAGGCGCATCGGGAGGCTGCCCGGAGAGGACCCGGGGCTGGGCGAGCCAGGCTTTTCTTGCCCACAGAGCAGGGCGATCTTCTTCTGTGTCAACCTTTCATCCCTTTCCTCCTCCTCCTCGCCTCCCCAACACGCTCCCCCAGGCTCAACTCGGACTTGGAAGGCCGGCCAGGGCTTTGCAGCGGGCCAGCCTTCCACGAGGGGTGGGCCGGGCCGGGCCGAGGCGGAGAGAGGAGACGCGAGCCCCGGCATTTTCCCTTCTCCAGCACCTGTCCCACTTACGCGCAGGGGCTGGGGCTGCGCCCGCGGGCGTCCTCAGTGC
>NW_025343696.1:0-2166 GCF_016433145.1 Gracilinanus agilis
TTATTGTTAATCAACTTTATCTTCCTTTAATAATATCAAGTAAAACACAAATGTAAAGAAAAAGAGCTTACAACTTTGATTTCCTCATATTTTAGATTAGGCTAGCTTAACTGACAAACCATCTAAAATTAATTATGAGGATGAAATTGTTATTTACTCCTAAAAGTTATTGGGTATATATTTTGACAACTATCTTACTGGCAAATAACCATTAGATTTTCCCATGAAATGACCTTTCCCTTCTGGAGGTGTATTTGGAACATCTAATCATGATTTTCCTTTTACTTTGATGTTGAAGCATTAATCTATCTATACTGGCATAGGTCATGAGTCTTTTATTTTGTTAATATTGCATTGATTTATGTTTGGATACTTTTAACTGTATAAACATTTTAGTACAACAAAAATACACATTGGGTGGAGTCAATATGACAGCTTAGTAGTAGCAAAAGTTGAAACCAGCTTCCGGGTTAAGATGGCGGCAGAGTAAGAAGCAGCTCTTAACCTCTCCTGACCGAAACACACAAAACTCCTCAAGGGGACATAAAAACAAGTCCAGACGAACGGAGGAACCCCACAACAGGACACAGCGTGGAAGGTACGTGGAATCGAGACATTTCCAGGCTATAAAGGGCTCTCACTAAATCTCGGGCTGAGCAACCGCCCCACCCCCACCCCCTCCACACTCACCTATAGCTCTGAACTCAGCTAAAAAGAAATAGAGCAAGTTTGGGGCACCCATCGAGTCATCGGCAGCTCCGGGACCTGTTCCTGAGAGCAGCAAGACTTAGGACCCCATTAAGTCAAAAAACGCAGGCGAAATCTGAGCATGGGAGCAGGACGCTGGGTGCAGAGTGCAGGCTGAGCAGAGGCCTGGGTGGAGGCAGACACAGCCAGGAACTAAAGCCTAAGTGGGGAACCAGTGCAGATGGGTATACGACTGTGGAAGCAGCGCCCTGAGACTTGTAAAGAAACCTCCTGCAGAGGATCAAGCAAGAGGGCCCACCAGGGGGCTTGACCTTGGGAAAAACCAGAACTCAGACCTCAGAAGCCAATAGATCGCGAACAGACACTGAGCGCGAGGAGAAATCTGAGAAGCTGCTGGGCTAATGATGGCTACTCAGCATCAGGAAGTTCAGAAGAGAAAGAATAATAACAAGAAAAAGAAGTCTTTAACACTCGACAGCTTTTACACAGAGAAAATCCAGACAACCAAGCAAACAGAGGAGGAGAACAAACAAGCATCCGGACCCTCCTCAAATAAGGAAAACTCCTCACAAGCTATGGAAGAGTTCAAAACTGAGATTTTGAGGAAAATGGAAGAGATCTGGCAAGAAAATAACAGTTTAAAAGGTAGAATCTTGCAATTGGAAAGTGAGGCTCAGAAATCAAATGAACTGATAAGCAAATTGAACACCAGAAATGACCAGATTGAAAAGGAAAACCAAAAGATTATAGCCGAAAACCAGTCCCTAAAGGCTAGAATCGAGCAATTAGAAGCTAATGATCTCTCAAGACAACCAGAACAAATAAAACAAAGTCAAAAGACTGAAAAAATAAAAGGAAATATGAAATATCTCAATGAGAGAGTGACAGACCAAGAAAACCGGTCTAGAAGAGACAATTTGAGAATAATTGGTCTTCCAGAAAAACCAGAAATTAATAGAAACCTGGACTCCGTACTAAAAGAAATTATTCAGCAAAATTGCCCTGAAGTCCTACAACAAGAGGGCAATATAGACATCGAAAGGATTCATAGAACACCCACTACATTTGACCCAGAGAAGAAATCGCTTAGAAATATTATTGCCAAATTCAAAAGCTTTCAAGCAAAAGAAAAAATCTTACAAGAAGCCAGAAAGAGACAATTCAAATATCAAGGAGCACCAATCAGGATCACATAGGATCTGGCAGCCTCCACGCTAAAAGACCGTAAGGCTTGGAATACAATATTCAGAAAGGCAAGAGAGCTGGGCCTGTAACCACGGATCAACTACCCATCAAAATTGACTATATATTTCCAAGGGAAAGTATGGGCATTCAACAAAATTGAAGAATTCCAGGTATTTGCACAGAAAAGACCAGGGCTAAATGGAAAGTTTGATATCGAACCACAAATATAGAGAGAAACCTGAAAAGGTAAATAAGTTACAGAGGGAAAAGAAA